>NC_053418.1:14357500-14602500 GCF_016859285.1 Xiphias gladius | reverse complement strand
AAAAAGGCAAAACTAATGTTTGCAGAAACGTTCATAAATAAGCCACAGTCTTTCTGGGATAATGTTCTGTGGTCAGATGAAACCAAAGTAGAGCTCTTTGGAAATGCAGCGCATCAGTTTGTTTATAGGTGACGAAATGAAGCCCATAAGGAAAAGATCAGCCTAACTACAGTAAAACATGGTGGAGGTTACTATCAAGCTGTGGGGCTGCTTTGCTGCCTCTGGTCCTCGAGGCACTGAATGTATCAAAAGAATGATGAAATCAGAGGATTACCAAGGCATTTACAGCGAAATGTGTTACCCAGTGGCAGAAAACTAGGTTTGAGGCGAAGATCTGGGGTCTTTCAGTAGGACAACGACCCAAAGCAAATATCCAGCAGCACAAAAGAATGGTTGACAAGTAAAAGATGTACTGTTTTAAACTGGCCAGCATTGAGTCCTGACCTAAATCCCATTGAAAAGCTTTGGAGAGAGCTGAAATCTGCCGTTGCAAAGAGGACTCCTGTAAATTTAAAAGAGCTTGAACACAAAGCAATGGAAGAGTGGCAGAAACTACCAGCAGACAGGTGCAAGAAGCTTCTAGATGGCTACTTTTTATTTTCTTTTGTTCAGTATCCTTGGACATTTTATTTAAATATTTCGATTACACAAAATTGATTAATATGCATTTATTTCTGAATATATTCCTAATTCTGTACAGTCAGTGTTGCCACTATTTTCAACCGTGACTGTAGAAAGAGATGAGAAGGATGACCATTTTTGATGAAGTTGCCAAGCACGGTGTTGCATCTTATATACACCTATACACCTTATCTAAGTGATGCCTCAGTATCTTTTTAAACCTTTGGTCATGTTGTTAAATAAATGTTTACCTGAAATTATCAGTTTACTGTGAAATGGATTTTCCCCTGACTGAGTGCTTCCCTGGACTTCCCCGGGGGTTTCAATAGCTAGATGCTGGGTTTCCATGGCAGCAGTCAGAGCTGTTTCCGGGGGGGGGTGTTGTGATGCAGATGTTCTCTGCAGGAGGTGCATGTGTGTGTGAGTGGGTTTGTGCCGATCTAGAAAGTGGTGTTTTTGAGGAGGGGGAGGAAACAAACATACTTATGTTTGTTTACGCTGGTCACTGACCCAGGCCGATTGTCACCACTGCAGTTACTGGTGGAATGTTACCCTGTTGTTTCTGTGTGTGTGTGTGTTTGTGTTTGTGTGTTTGCGTTTGTGTGATTAGTTGTAAGAGTAGTGTGAGTAGTCTAACTTATCGCTGATGTTGGAGATTGTTTGTTTCAGCTATCCTTGTTTTTGTGTGCGCTTGGGGAGCACAGTGCATGATGCATTCAGACTACAAACAAGGTCCAAACTGTGCCACTGCTTGTGTGTTTGTACATTTGGGGACCACTGGCATATAGAAACTCCAAGCATATTTGTCCTGACAGCATTACAAATGTTGAACTACCTCTTTTCCCGTTCTCTGCCAAGCCTATAAGGAAAAAGCTGGAATTGTAGAAATATTTGTAGTGTTTACTACATTTGCAGCACTCATTGCACTTAAACCGTTTTGTTTGGGATTTCTTCAACAGTAATGTACACAGTTATCTGTGAGGATGTGTGTTTACGTGTCCTTGCTTTCCATTTGGAAAGCTGCACATTTATCTGGTAGTTTCTTGATTGATCTAGTTTGTGTGTGCTCTACTACTTGTGTATATATTTGCTTGTGTTAACCTTGTTCATGACATCCTCTCACCTGGGTACATGGTGTGTGTGTGTGTGTGTGTGTGTGTGTGTGTGTGTGTGTGTGTGTGTGTGTGTGTGTGTGTGTGTGTGTGTGTGTGTGTGTGTGTGTGTGTAGATTTGTGTAATAAGTTGTTAATTCGCGGTCTTTCCTCAGACATGGGACACGGTGTGCGGGTGAAGTTGCTGCATCTGCAAACAACTCCCACTGCATTGTGGGAATTGCCTACAATGCCAGAATAGGAGGTGAGTGAGTGGTTATTTTCTCTGGTTTCTGAAACAGTATTTATCAACAGTTTTTGACATGTTTCTCTTTATTCAGCAGAGGTATATTATGGGTTGTGTCATAAGTATGTGTATGTCAGTGTAATTAAGGCTTGATAACCACTAATGTATGACATTTGAAAGGATACTGACGCAGTCTAAAATGATGCTAAAAAAGGCTGAGAACTAACAGTGTTGAACATTTATTTGTCTAATCCAGGTGTTAATGCTGATTTTCATCAAACTACGTAGAATCATTCCACCAACTTGGTTTAACTAAGACGAATTCTGTGTTTACTGATTGATCATGTCCAACACACCAGAGTGTTGTGATTGACATGTTGTCATGGTGATGTGTGACTGCCTCTGTGCACTTTCAATTTAATGAATGCAACAATTAAAAAGTATGATAGAAGCCTTAATGATACAGACCCCACAGTTACTTTAGAGCAGATGAGATTTTGAAGAACATTGTTGCACAAATTTAAATTCTGAAGAGGAACAACACATTTGATGTGGAAATACATAGGAGATAGATTGAACTTTTATTTATGCATGCATTTTTTTTCTCTATTTTTTTGTACCAGGTGTTCGAATGCTGGATGGAGATGTAACAGACATGGTGGAGGCCAAGTCTCTGAGCCTTCAGCCGCAGCACATTGACATCTACAGTGCCAGCTGGGGACCTGATGATGACGGAAAGACCGTGGATGGACCAGCGTCTCTGGCCAGGCAGGCTTTCGAGAATGGCATCCGCATGGTGCGCACATGCACGCATGCACGCACGTTTACATACAGAAACATGTACAAAATAACTGCTCTGCCAGGACCTTGACATTTGGTATTCATATGGTGAGACAAGATGTATACACTCAAACACTCAAAGCAGGTGTGCGTGTTTCACACTCACATACTCATATCCCAAACTCTTCTCTGGTTCTCTCTGCCTGTGAAGCTCCTCCGGACATTAGAGAGCACCACCAGTCTATTAGTGTACATTCATTTACATATTCATAGCATATTTTGCATAACAACAAGCTGGCGTTGTGTCTTTGGCTGAGTAGAGTGGAAAAGCTAGAGGTTAACAGGGGTGAAGTCATTTACTGGTCACAACTCACACACACATACACCTACAAATACACAAAGTTTGCTACAACTGGATCGTGCCATTTGGTTAAGCAGATATAGACCTTGTGGAGGTGAGAGACACATCCAGGCACGGAGGGGAGTAACTGTTGGGGAATATTTGGATCCCTGAGTTTTTCATACAGTGAAATAAAAAATACAGACATAAAATGTACACTTGACACAATTATTGGCACCCTTTTGATGAATATAAATTAGTTCCTCAAACAAAATAAAAAACAAATAAGACTCACCTGTGCTTAATTTTCCATGTTCACATAACATAAATTAACCATTGAATGAACACTAAACCAAGTAGGGAGGACACCAATATGAAAGAGAGGCACAAAAAGGCAAAACTAATATTTGGAAAAACGTTCATAAATAAGCCACAGTCTCCAGTTTTCAGGCTGAAAACTTTGACTGGGAGGCTGAGAGCTTGTGGCATTTTACAAAAAAGGGCAAAGAGAGAGAAGAAAAAAAGGGACTGACAGGTTGGTAGTGTGAGTAGAAGAGAGTCCCCGTTGCTTCTGACAGGCTGGCCTTTTAAGATGACAGAGGTGAGGGAGATATCTGTCCAAGTGGTACGATTTGGGCATGTGTATGCGCTTGCATGCCCTCCTGCTATTGTGTTTGTGTGTGTGTGTTTGTGAAGCTGAGTGGAGATGGCATGTTTGTGAGTGTAACATGTACCTATGTGACATTCTGAAGAGACAGTTTATCACAAAGAGCTGAGGCGTTAGAGATATGACTGACAGTTGTGGGGAGGATTGCACTCTGGCTTTTGTTGCTGTATGTGTGAAATACTCAAATAGGAATTTTCTTTGTTTTGTTTTTTTTGTTGTTGGTGTTTTCCTATGAAAGAAAAGAAAAGGAGAAAATATTTGTCTCTATGTTGCTTATATATAAGTTAAGTTAACCCTGTATGTGCATAGCTCTCATTCATGAGTGATGTTCATCAAAATATTTCTTTACATTTCTTTACATTGTTTTTAGTGCTTTATTTCTGCTATTTTTACCCTGAAGATATTCAGTTTACGAATATAATGTTAGAGAAAAGCATCAAATTCTCACATTTGAGAAGATAAAAATCTTTGGCATTTTTGTCAGATAAATGACCTAAACAATTAATCAATTATTGACGTAGTTAGCAATGAATTCTCTGACAATTGATAACTTAATTAATTGGCAATTCAGTAAATCATTTCTCGGTTTTTCTTTGCTCTCCTCAGTCTCTTGCTGATGATTGCTGTCCATCACATTCATATTGCGTTTCACCTCTCTCCTGTCGTTCATTCTGCTCTCCCCAGTGAATGCTTTGTTTTCACTACTTCCTCTCCCTCTCTTTCTTTGTCCCCTTCTTTCTTCTGCTAACTGCCCTTCAAAAGCGCTCTCCATCATTCTCGCGTTTGCTCCTGTCTGATCCCCCTCTCAGTCAGATGGGCTCTACTTGCTTATCGCTGCCTGACAGAAGCCCCCTTTTGAAGAACTCCATACTATCTTTTATTCCTGTACGTGTGTGTGTGTGTGTGTGTGTGTGTATGTGTGTGTCTGTCTGTCTGTGTGTCTGTGTGTGTGTCTGTGTCTGTGTGTAACAGTGTGAATTGCAGTGTCAGTTGATTCGTCAGATATCTTTTTTGCTGACTCAGTGTGTCTCTACCAGGTTTAGGGTTTAGACCATTTTCAGCTTGGCCAATTCTGGAAGTACAATGTCCAATTGAGATAGAGAAAGGCATTTGACTTGATGGTTTCCAAAGAAAAATAATTGAAACTGAAAACTTTGTTAGTAAATTAATTGGTGTCTTTAGTCACACTTTGAGTCAATGCAGAGCTCACTCTGAGCTGGCCCCTGCCTGTCAATTAGCAAGATCCTCAGAATACATCTGGAATGAGTCTGTTTTTTTTTTTTTTGGATGTACTGTGTAACCTTCTATTGAGACCTAGATTTGAATATTAAAGTGGCAATCTGGACGATTTCAGTCCTGTTTGATTTGGCGATACATGTAGTTACTGGTGGTAACAGCAAATGCGGTTTAATACTACAGGTCACAGAATTCCGGGGGCAGCAAAACAAACTACTGTCGCTTTAATAAAGAAGTCAGGCAGAAATTGGCCTTTTTCCATCATTCTGTGAGCAACCATCATCTGATTTTATGCTGCACACAGCATGAGTCCGCGAACAGCAGGGCACAGTGAAAAGAGATGGTGACTTCGCTGAGAAGTTGGAGGTGTGCAGCCTGTCGCCTGAAGCTCTTCATCTAACAACACACTGTGGCTGTTCCCTCTTCTTCCACTACTCGCTGCAATATTTCAAACTGATCTGCTGTCAAAAAATGTCCAAAATGGCCATTGTCTTGTTTTGTACATGCATTTTTTAATGAACAATAGCAGTAAGTGCTAAGCTCACTGTCAAATACATGACATTTCCTGTGACTACTTCATAATAAAAGTCAACTCGTGTTTTGTCAGTTAAACACTTTTAATGTGAAGCTGCAGCAGTAGGAAAGGTTTGGTTTGCATTAGCAATACAACATTTTTTCCGGTAATGTCTCCACAGTTCGTTATACTGCAAATATACAAATATTGCAATACTTTCATCAGTAGGCCATGGGCTCAATTACCATTTTGTTGCCTCATTCAGCGAAAGATAATGACTTAACAGACATTTATTTAAATGTCATTTATTTAAATGAAAATCTTTGAGATTGCCACTTTAAACAGTTGCCTGGCTGCACTTGTAATTGGCCTCAGTTATATCAAATGTCTATAATGTTTGCAGTGTTTAGCCAAAACTTGGTAAAATGCAAAACATGCACATTAAATTGGTGTAAGAACTCTTAAAGTCTGATTTGCTCTTAAAAACACCCAAAATGTATTTGCTGTATGTGTATATTATTTAAACAAACGCATGTCTTTAATTGCCATATTTGTCGCTTTATTGCTCCTTTCATGAAAGTGCACAATCAAGTAAATTTTAATGCTGACTGTTTGTGGTCAAATACAGATACCATTTATTTACATAACATTTTCAAAAGAAGTTCATAAAAAGACTGAGCAAAACAGCAGTGCTGGTATGTACAGAACTGATAAACAACAACAAAAAAAAGAAACAAAATAGAGCATAGTAAACAGAGGACACTGACCACAAGGATGTAACAAAATGAAAATATTGAATGAATAAAAAAGACAGACTAGGCAAACAGACGGCAACAATGGCACAAAATGAGTAAAGAAACAAATAAATAGGCGTCAAAGATTTGAAAATGGCCATACCTTAAAAGTAAGTTTAAAGAGATTTTAAAAAATAATGCAGCTCCATTAACCTGTTGGTACTATTTTTCTACACAATTCCTTTCATGCCATAGAGATTGTTTTGAACTTTTCAACCTGCAGTTTAATAACTTATATAATGTTCCCTCTGAAAACTAAAAAACTGAAGTCAAATACCAGATGCAATGCAATGAAATGTACTATTCAGGAATAGAAAGATAGATTTTTTTGACAGAAATAAAAGTAAATTCAAGTCTGTGGTACCCAGTCCTGCCATACAATTAAACTGTGGAGGATAAAAACACCATAAAGCTAAAGGCTTATTTCCATTGTGGTTCTCTCAATGGTAAAGGGGAGTAAGATGGCAGATGTTCAAGTCAGGCAAGACAGATCAAACCAAATATATTACCAAAAAACATACAAACAAACAAACAGTCAAGACTAAATTTCACCAAAAGTTTATAACCCCTTTCAGTTGGGTGTTGCTTCAGATAACTTTTCCAGAGAATAATTGTTTCTGTTCATTTGAAATATTCTTCCCGCACTGTAAGAAAATTGAGATTTTTAAAAATTGTGTATCCAAACTTTCTCTTCGAAAACATCTAGATCCAGATGTTTTTGAAGAGAAAGTTTGGATACGACCCTTAATAAGCTTATCTTGGGAAGTCTGCACGGGTATTTTTTTAAGTAATGTCTCGTAGCTGACTTACTACTAATTTATATGATGGTATTGATTTGGTTCCGGTAATAGATTAAGTCTGATGTCATTCACTAAATTAACTTCTCTCCTCTGCTGCAGTGACGTGAGGAGAAACAGAAATTCATCTCACTCACTCCGAAATGGGACAGAACTCATTTGCACAGCATGGCACTCAGCTGTGCCAGCATTTCAAAGGAAAAACCTCCACTACATTTTGGCCAGTTAAAACATTATGATTACTAAACTTGGATCAAATCACGTCAGATCTATTGCCAGACACTTACAGGACAGCTGAGGACTTACACTGTCTTGCTGCCTGCTGATCTTTTTCAGCACTTTAGCTATAGCTGGTACTATCTTTTCTTCTGAAGGACATTAAAATAACATTTAAGAATTGGGCCAAAACAAAGTCTGGCGAGCAGTAATTGCCTCGAAGTACTAACACAAATTTGCAGTCTTTTAATTTATCCTCTCTGCATCTTCTTCTTTCAGGGGAGGAAAGGCCGGGGCTCCATCTTTGTGTGGGCTTCAGGCAATGGCGGGCGCAGCAGAGACCACTGTTCCTGTGATGGCTACACCAACTCCATCTACACAATCTCCATCTCCAGCACAGCTGAGAGCGGACGGAAGCCCTGGTATCTGGAGGAATGCTCGTCCACACTGACCACCACCTACAGCAGCGGGGAGAACTACGACCGAAAGATTGTAAGGATTGATGTGTGTGTATGTGTGTGTGTGTGTGTGTGTGCGTGTTCATGCCTGTGCGTCTGTGGCATCTTTTGAGAACCTTTGCTTATAACATCCACACAAAAAAGTGCGTTTTTTCTGAAAGTACCAATGGCCTAATTTTACCACAGGGCCAGAATTATTATGCGTTCCTCACTGATGTCCAAGTTGTATCTGTGGTGTTTTGTCCTCAATTAAAATTTGGTAAAGATTTCTGTTTTCTAGCTTTAAATATGTGAAATGAACCAAAGAGACTTGCAAAAGGTATGTCTCCATATCCTAGGTAACCATCAATTTACACTGAGGACTGTCCATGTTTTGGAGCTTGAAAAAAAAATGAAACGTTTGCATATACAATATATAATTTCAGTTAATAGTACAGCATGATACAACATGGCATTAACTGGGCCTTGTGTGTGTCTGTGTGTGTGGTTTTGTGCGTGGGTGTGGGTGTGGGTGCGTGTGTGCGTGCGTGCGTGCTGGCCCGGTGCTGTGACCTGGTTTGACCCAAATGACCAAATCGCTCCCATGTTCCACTGGGATCTGACACTAACTGTTGGTCACTGTGAGCTAGCTTGTCTGGCAGTGTTTTGCTACATTTCTCATACTAATGCTACAGACGGGCACACACACAAACACACATGCATTCTTTAAAGTTTCCCTCCGGCTTTGTAGACACAGTAGAACCTCATATATCCGAAAGTAAATCTAATCTACTTGAGCACATACTGTCCTAACTACTCTAATGCCGTTGGACCACTTTCACTTCTTACTAAACCACTTCAGATTCTGTGTGTGTGTGTGACTGTGTCTTCCGATAATCCCTCAAAGTTTTTAGTCTAGGAAAGGTCTTTTGATGAGGGCTCAGACTGGAACTTAGCTAAGCTTTTCTTGGCTGACTGAATGTCAAGCTGTTTGACTAGTTGGCTGCCTAAAATCCATACAGTCAAAACGACCATACAGTGAACATTCAGCTCTTAAACAACACGTTTTTTACTATCTCTTTGTTTCTGCTTGGGCATTGATTCCTTGAGGAAACAAGTCTCGGAGAAAAATGCTGATATGTGTACTCGCGTGTGTGTGTTTGTGTACTTGTGTCTGTGTGTGTGTTATCTCTAGCAAGGCAGTGTATCAGAGCTGGAATGTAACTTTCAGGTGTCTCCAAATCCCCATCATTCTCATGACTTCAGTCTCTCTTTGTCTGTCAGTTTTTTCTTCCTCATTTTCACTATTTGCTCTTCTCCTTCTCTCCCTCCACCTCTGTAACGGTCTTCTCTTCGTCTCCTTCATCTGTTTGCTTATGGCTTTCTTATTTGTGATATTTCTCCCCTTTCTTCTTTTCTTTCCGCTCCTGTTACCTTCCTGCCCCTTTTCTTATACTTCTTACTAATGTCTTTTCCTATTTCCTCCTCTTCTCTCTTTCATCCCCCTCTGACTCTCTCCCCTTCTCCTTTATCTGCAGATCACAACAGACCTGAGACATCGGTGTACAGACAGTCACACAGGGACATCAGCCTCAGCTCCCATGGCTGCTGCCATTATTGCTCTCGCCCTGGAGGCAAAGTAAGATCCATTTAACCTCATCCCATCACTTCATCCCTTTGCCTGTTGCTTGCCTTCTAATGCGCTTGTGTCCTCTGGCCTCATTGATCTATAAGGGGAACACGGGAACCATCTTCTCACAAATGCATCATTGTCAAGTTTGCAGTGGAGAGACATTTAACCATTTGGAAAAGCTATATTTGTTGTAATCAGTTAATATCATCCTACGTCTGTGCAGAGACACACAGAGGATGTAGGGAAGTACATCAGGAGTGGAGTGCGACTGACATACAGGACAACTGGACTATATGGTACATTGACACTCCTGCAGGACATACTATACATGCTTACAGATCAACCACTTGTCTTCAGTTGGAGCAATACAACAAGTGTAGTATAAATGTACTTCTGGATGTGTGGCTAGAGAATGTAATGGTTAAAACACATCATCTTAGTAGAATAGATTACATACCTGCTTCCCGTCAGTTCAGAGTTTCAGCCTCTATGTAGTGATGTATTCATTCACTGCCTTTACATCTGCAGCTCAGAACAGGCGGCAGGGATGCCTTGTGTTAAAGGTCTGCATAAATGCAGGACTCAAAAAATGCAGGTGTGAATGTCACAAATATTGTTTTAATGCACTATGTGTGTGTGCAGGTGGTGAAGTTCGAAAGCTCAATGAAAGGAGATATCAACTGTTGATATTTACCTGTTACTCTCAATCCCAGTCCAACATAAACAGTGGACTTTGTGACTTCCTGCGCTGAGACATGTCTGAGAGGGCTTTCAGTGTGTTTTGGGCACATTTTCGAGTAGAGAATCACTATGTGGAGTCCTTCTTTCTGTAAACAATAAGATTAAGTGTATGGACATTCCACTTTGATAGTCAGGACCTGTGTTTTTCCGATACCTGCCTGACTATGCATTGTCATCACTCTCCTCCAGTGGTGAACTGTACTTGAACTATAACAGGATTAAGCTCTCCATTGAGAAGTGACAACCATATATAGCTGCAGTGTGTACATACTGTAGCCTGTCTTGCCTGGGATTGTGCCAAGTAATTTGACATCACAATATATTGTTAGACAGCCCCCTGTAATGTATTATGAATACACTGGCACAAATATCAAAATCATGTTGTCTTGGGATCCTGAGGCTAGCATGTTTCTCTGATTTACTGCAGACCTTTTAAGTCTGAGCTCTTCTGCTTTGTGGCAGTTCGGCCTTCTGCCCGTTTATGGCTGTTTTAAAATTTGAATGATCACATGTGTTCTTGTTGCTGTGTGTGCTGAGAAAAGGATATTTTATGCACTTTGGTACACAGTGTTCCATCCCGAACTGTCTGTAAGACTGAAGGCTCTTCATAATGTAGTAAATAGATGTAGCATATGAATGATTACTGCATTTTCAGAGTATATGTTCTTTTTTAGGTACTCACAAATATTGAAATATTGCAGATGATTGTCCTAAAACATTGCTATATATCATTGTTATTGTGGGCAAGTATTGGGAAATTGTTGTATCATGATTCCTAGTTTTGCACTTCGTTGTTGCTTTTAAACATATAAACAATTTAGATCTCGGTTTCAGGATGTCCTTAGTAGCAGAATAAGTGGAGGACTGTGGATTTACTTGATTTTAAGCTGTCTGCAACAAGCTGAACTACACACAGACTTTTCTGGGCCGGGTGCTTTAACACCAAACATTTCTACTACAAGCGACTGGAGTCCCAATATGAAAGTAAGATGAGAAAAGTAAGAAAGACAGATACTAAAAGCAAGTTTTTTTTTTCCCAATTGGTTTCGGTGTCCTGTCTCGCCCTTATGCCTTCTAGATGCCCTGGTTGCTTTTTGTGAAAGGCATAGCAGATGCCTGCCCACTATTTTTTGAAACCTGTTGAGGTGCTTAATTTGTGATAAATTCATGAATTGGAAGCAGTGCAGTGCAGGTGCAAAAACTCTGAATTGGGCTTTACCCCATCATCACATGTTGAGCAGCTCAGTGAGCTGAGGTCACTTCATTTAACCTGGATAATCCAAACCAAATCCTCCCAGTAGAAAATATTCTCGGTTTCCAGGCAGTGCTGGGCACATAAGCCTGTTTCCTCAACAAGATTATCACACACTGCTTCTTCCCTGCCTGCTTTCTTCTCTTCTGCTGGCTCTCACTTCCTCTCTGTCATGCTCGCTGTGCCTCCACCGCTGTCACGATGATCTTTTTTCCTCCTCAAAGGAAAATGCTCTTTAATTCTTTCTATCCATTAATTTAGGTTCTTACGGGGATAAACGTGCATGCATGCACATGCAGGCAAAGAGAGGACAGGATCAAAGAGAGAAAGGGAAACAGTTTAGACAAACTGTGCAGTACTGATCGTATCTGCTCTTATCTGGTGAATGAAAGCGACCAAACTTTCTGTGATAAACATGTCAAGACGCCATTACGCTAGACTTCACTAAACTCTGTTGTGAGGTCTTTTCCCTTGATATGAGAGTGGATTGAAACATGTTACTTCAGAAAACTGCCCCATGCTCTGTTCTCTGTAGATTTTGCCAAGTTTAAGATGTTCTAGGTCAGCACATGATTTATCTCTTCATGAGCTAGAGTCAAACACAACAAGGAGCAACATTTTAGAGCTTTACAAACTTTTATTTGTTTCCCCTTTCCTTTTGTCCTTGGAAGCAAAGAAACGGAAAAGTGAGTAAACATGGAGACAGGAGACTTCAGTGAGGAAATTAGGAGGGATAAGCAAGAAATGAGCAAGGATAACCTACCATACCAACCTCATCTGCTACGAGGTTTTAAGATAACAAAACAGGGACACAGGGTTGAAAAGAGAACTTAACTTCTTCTCCATTCATCTGATTTCAAATTCATGCTAGAGTGGCAGATTTCAGAGTTAAAAATACAGATTATAGTTTAGTGGTTAATTAGCCATCACTGGACTTAACCAAGGTGAGATTGAGAGAGACTGTCAAAATGTTTTACTTTTTTCTCTTCATTTTCATCCTTCACTTCCCTCTTTGCTTTCTCTCTGGAGATTACCTGTGTGTTTTCATCCATACTTAGACTTGAGACAAGCATTGAGAAACCTATATTAGACATTCTGATTTGCTACTGGTTTTCCCTGGTATGTGAGCTACTCCATTAATTAGTATTGGCTTGTTTATGGGAAGGCTGTCATGCCCTAGATAACGATGCCAAAGTCACTTTTAATTAATGACCATAAAACATTTATGGAATCATAATTACACAGTGACAGCTAAGCCTATTAATATTGATCTGAACATTAATTATCCTAACTTTTCATAGCTCTTATCTGCCCTGCCATCACACAACGATATTTTATTTTCAGCTATTTAGAGTATTTTCATCAATTGTATTTGATACGTTTAGGCTCAGTGAGTCTTACCTACTGTTGTATTCTGGGCATTATGGTGATGTGATATTTTGGGTTCACCACAAGCAGGATTTCTTGTAGAGAAAGATTAAAGATTTTAGATGGAAAGATGAAATCTTTCTTTATAAAGCCAGGGAATTATGGATAGTCAGTGTAAAAAGTTCAGCTCTTTTCCAACCTCTTACTGCCACAAGAGATTGATGGACACCCTTCAATATAGCTGAAATGTTCTACCTCTACTTTTCACCAGGAAAATACTCAATACAAGATTAAAATACCGAATATTATTCGGATTTCACTATGACGACATTGAGCTTGCACTGTTTTGTGACGAATAGGGACAGTCAGCACACACTGTCTTGTAGTATGCAGAAGTTTAGGAATCATAAATCCCTCAGGATTTTATCAACCATGTTTGATTTGACTGACTAATTTGAATGTGATCCTGTAGCTTGACCTGGTTAATGAATAAAGTCACACCAAACATCTAAATATTGCTGGTTTCAAATGTCCATCTAAGGCAGTGATACCCAGCATTCACACTTAGATCTCTCCCATATAAAACAATCCAAAAACAATTTCTAGATTATTTATTTTTCTTCTCGCCATGTACAACCCTAAAAAAAGTGTGATATCAAGGAAGACGAAATGGCATTTTTTTTCCTAAATACAAGTAAACTCAACGGGCTTTACATCAAAGGCCATAAAACGAATAATATATGCATAGAACAATATACTAAAGATAAAAATACAAGAAAGCCCAACCTCCTACAATCATTGATGAACCTCATCTCCAGCCTATACACTCACGCCAACATACAAGTACTACTCCACAATACTAATAAAATTGCCAGAAGATTAACAGAATGAGTTCCTAGTGTGAAGGCAGCTTTCGACTATAATCTGTGTAAACCAGTGGCTAAATGTGTGATGCTGAGATTTCTCCCAGATGTTGAGGATTTTAAACGTCGTCTTGTGTGTCTTTGGTTTAAGAGATCACAGGAAGCTCTGAGACAAACATGTTCTTATGCAGGCAGCTCAACAGGCAAAGGCAAAGTGTGTTCAGGTTGGACTCATTTTGTTGCCGGATCCTCTCTTTGTCCCTCTCACTCCATACCTGTGTATCTTCTTAAATTTTTAAATCTGAATGTTGGGTTGCAGACTTTAAATATTAGTTTTAGGTCAACTGATTCAGAGAAGTACAGATTCTGGAGGTCTCAGATTGTGAGGGAGTGACATGAGGGGAGGGAATGTAGCATCTGGCGGGCATATGAGATGGAAGGGAATCCCAGGAAACTTGGTGACCCACTTCTTCCTGGTTTTTCCCTTTTAATGTAGTGTTTGGACATCAAAGGAGTTGAGACACATGGCTGCCATCTCGTAATGGATCTCACGTGAGATCTGAGAAACTAAGGACATATGAATGGGCATCTATGCCCTCCATCTATGCCTCTCTGTAATTTTATCTCTCAGTAATCTTCCACCCACTGTATATTACTACGTTTTCTTTTACCCTGTTTTACATTTCATCCTCTTTCTTGCTCCTCGTACCCTTATACTAACCTTTTTTATGTTGCCCTTTCATCCACCTATTCTCCCCCTATCCTATTTTCTCTCCAGGTTCTGCTCTTCCTTCCTCCTTCCTTTTACAACACAATAAATTATTCAAAGCATTTTTCTGTCATCATTGTTCCTGTATTGACATCCGCAGTGCTACCCGAACCCTGTCATTTATGTGTATGTGTGTGTGTATTTGTAATTTAAAATGTATATGTATGTCTGTTTGAGTATGTGCGTTGAAAAGCAGGTTTTTATGTCACTCATTTACTTTGTGCTCAGTTATATCTTCCTATCTTCTTCCTTTTTTTTTTTTTTTAACAATGTGATAAATAAATTAATTTATTTGTTTGTTTGTGTGTGTTTTCTTCTACTAGTCCTCTTCTAACATGGAGAGATGTACAGCACATCATTGTAAAGACCTCTAGAGCTGGACATCTCAGCGCCCCTGACTGGAAGACCAACGCTGCTGGTTACAATGGTACAAAGACAAGGAAACACACACACACCTAATGTACATACATACAGATGCTGCCACAAATGTTGCTGGGGCTGTAAACCTTTAAAAAATAAAAGCAGAAAAATTCTTGATGATGTTATATCCAAGCATGTTTGATGGCAGTACTTGGCAAAATAGAAATCATGAGACATTAACAGTTTGAAAAATACATATAAGTTTTGCTTTTTACCTCAATTCGCACCACCTACTACAGTGTGTCTCTCAATCGAGGATCAGATTAATTCAGAATTCATTTCAATATCTTGTCAGCAATTCTACACAACGAAATTATCTTTTAATCAGTTAAAAGTTCAATGCATTTCTGTTTTGATTAATTTTAATGATAAGACTAAGATTTACCTGCCACCATTTATTGTTTTTTATTGTTTTTATTTTGATGAGTTATATGCAGCTTTTTGATTTCACTTTATCTGACTTCCTCACAATTAAAGTTGTCCGATATATTTTTTAATGTGTTACTTGTTATTTCTTTGGAGCTTTTGATTCACTGCTATAAATCTGTACATCTTCTTTTCATTCCACCAGAAAAGTAATCACATAAACAAAAAGTAAAAATAAAACATGACACAGGATACGCCTAATAAGGCTTTATAATAAAGCTTCCCAAAATATCTCAGTTCTGAATTGTCATTGATATATATTAATATCAACTTCCACAAGCAATGAATAAAAGAAACGCTAAAATATTGTGACAACTTCAGACCAATTTGAATGCAGGGCCACATTGTAGATGATGCTATGGGTTCAAAGCACAACACGCATCAGTTAAGCAACAGTTGCACTTGCTATTCATGGTGGAAAATAGTGTGTTTTGAAAGAAAAATACAAAACAGTCACAGAGAAATCAGTATGCATTATTTTGATTCCTGGATTTGTTTTCTCCAATCAGAAGACAGGGCCTGAGCAGATTCCAATTTTTTTTTCTTCTTGCTTAACTAATGCACCGCCAGCTGCCATCTGTCAGGGTCCATGTGGTGGTTGCTGTTTTGTAATGTTGTGAGTGCGTGTTTAAGTGTGTATGCATACCTGCGTGTGTGTGCATGTGTGTTTGGGGGAGAGAAACCAAGAGAGTGAGAACTAAGGGTCAGCCAGGCTGCAGGCCCAGTGTGCCTGGAGACTTTCCAAGTGACTGTTTTTTTTTTTAAAAGAAGAACTAAAGAGAAACAGGACTGGGAAGGGGGTGGGGGTATGAGAAGTATGGAAGGAATTCATATTCGATTAGCTCTACCCATAAGATGAGTGTCTTCCAAACTTTCTCTTTACATTTTTACACAACTACCTTACAAAATGCTGATTTTTGGACACATTCTGACTTCAAAATAACCTACACAGGAATCTAAAAACAGTACAGTACTACATACCTTTTAAGGATTGCTACAAACTTATTCAGTGCTCTTGTCACTGATTCTTAATCTGACTCCCTCTTTTCTTGGAAAAAAACACAATCTTATACAGGAGCTTGAACTATTAATATTCCTTTTTTGATAAACCATTACTGGTACAAGACACTGTAGAGTCGCTGATGGACTGGTCTGATCAGCTGCGACTTTTCACTGTTTCCTACAGTCAGCCACTTGTACGGCTTTGGTCTGATGGATGCTGAGGCAATGGTGAAGGAGGCAGAGGGCTGGAGGCAAGTCCCTACTCAGCACGTCTGTGTGGAGAGCGCAGACCGACAGATCAGGTAGAATAAACACACCGACAGACACAAACACACAAACATCATATCCTGACATGCCAGCTTGCAAACAACAATTATTGAATTTTAACTGCTGAGGAGCTGCCCTTCCGAGTGACCAGATCTCTTGTTGAGCACACAGGAATAGGAAATATATCACATTCACCTGTAAACACTACATGGCCAAAAGTATGTGGAAACGCAGACATTGCGCCCATATGTACTTTCTGAATTGCTGCTGTAACAACTCCCAATCTTCTGGGAAGGCTTTCCATAACATTTTGTAACCTGGCTTCAGGGAATTTCTGCATTGGAGCCACATGAGCACTAGTGAGATCAGCCAGTGATGTTTCGCGATGAAGTCTGGCATGCAGTTGGTGTTCCAATTCATCCCAAAGGTGTTCAGTGGGCCTGAGGTCAGGGGTCTGTGCAGGCTAGTCAAGTTCTTCAACACCAAACTGGGCAAACTATTTCATCTCACTCACTTTATGCATGGGGAGATGGCCTTCAATAAACTGTTGCTGTAAAATTGGAAGCACTATGTTGTCTAAAATATAATTGTCTGCCAGAACATTAAAATTTCAATTAACTCAATTAATGGATGGACATTTAATTCTTAAACAAATATATTAATAGTAGTAGACACTACTTTGATTGACATAAAGAAATCCCGATACTGTCTAGTGTTCACATACAGTGCAAGTTTAAAGTGAAATGCAAGACAAGTGAGTCAACTTTGAAAACCAACAAATGTGACAAAATATGGTTGTGCTGCATTATGAATACAGATGGAATATGTTGGTTTTTGTGAATCTCTCTTGCAACACCTACCCCCGCTTTCAGTCTGAATCTATTCTACTCTTCCCTCAGTTGTACTGTCTTTCTTTTCTGTCTCGGTTTTTCTCTCCCTGGTGTTTTATGCACCGCTATGTGTTTGAGAGTGCAGTTGTGCAAGCTGTACCTTGATAGGGGCCAAGCATTAGTTCTGGCAGGGTGGTTCTCACATAAGACCTTTACTACGCGCGCACACACAGACACACAGACACACAGACACACACACACACACACACACACACACACACACACACACACACACACACACACACACACAGAGAGAGAAAGAGAGAGAGCCAGGGCTTCACAGCTTGTTATTCTTGATGCAGCTGGAAGCCTGAGCACTGTTCTGTGTTAGGCTGGCTGGCTGAACTTGGGCCCTAAACTGGTTTGCTTTCAGTCGAAGGCTCAGTGTCCAGCGACTGCAGCATTATCAGTGTCATTCCGTCTGTTCTGCTCCAGTGCTCAAGTCAGTCCATATGAGGCAAAGTAAAGTAAAGTCCAGCTTGTGTCAGAGGTAGTCGGGCTCAGGCCTCTGTACTCATGTAATGTGTACTGGATTATGGAAAGAATCCCAATGTTGATGCGTGAACAAAATAAAAAAACAACCCTGTCATTTTAGCCTCCTTTTTCCATATGTAGTGTTTTTATGAGTAGCCTCGGATATTTGTGGAATGGTCAGTCATACATTTCTGAGCTCAGGACCTTGTTCATAAAAAAAATCCAGCCAAATGACAGGCTTGCAAAGAAGTAAAAGTAGGAGGCTGCCAGGAAACTAAAGGCTTTGTTTTGTTTTGTTTTTGGGACGAAAGCAAAAAAGTAATGAAAGTTTTATGTGTAACACCGCTCAAGACTGAATTTTCAGACTGCCCCTAAAAGCTGAAACATTCTTTTCCATAAATCGGCCACTTAGTAGAGCATTAATTTATGTATAATTGTGTCTGTACTTACTTGCATCACAAACAGGCTTGTGATTGTAAGATGGGAGAAGAAAGGCCAGAGAAAGAGAAGAAGTGTGCCTACGTTTTCACATTGATTGCATGAATGTGTTTTGGAAGCAGGTTCGTAAGTGTCTCTTTTCCTTTGTCCATGGGTGTCCATGGGTGTGTGTTCTGTACTTCTACTGTAACTTGCTACATAAGTGCAGCCGTCACCTCACTGCTGTGTTCCCACACACCCTCTGGCTGGCCCCTCTGCCTGCGTTTGGTAATGTCTGTCTGCAATCGCTCGCCTCACTCCACTTGGAGCACACACCAGGAAAACTGCCTGATCTGTGCGCAATCAGGCTGGTGGTAATCAGCTGTGCATCTGCTCTGCTCTGTCCCATGCGTATGGTTCATTTATCTGTGTTTTGTCACAGAGAAGCCAGAGCTGTGATATCAACCCTAGACTCCCGAGCCATTACTGCGCTCCGCTTTCCAAACAGTCATCGACTACTTACGAAAGAGACAATCAGTATTTTCTCTCCGTTATTCATTCCATCAAGTGTGTTTGAGCTCACAGAGTTTTTTGTGTTTTCTTTCATTTTGAGTAGTTTTAATGTAAATTGTTTATATTGACTATTAGTCCCTCTTGAATTGGCTAGGCAGCCTTTCATTATGTAAATGATCAGAGATGGAGTCGAAGGACAAATGAAGAAATATGTATTGTTTACCTGTTAGCATTCTAGAAAAACAATTCATAACACACTGCTCTGAATAACAAACTGCTTTCACTCCTTTCATACTCATTCACTGATCCAAATGAAGTGAAACGGGTAAATTTGGTGCACCAGTGTTACTAATTTAGTCAGCATTTCTCAATGGAAATCATTACTTTCATCTTGAAAAAAAAATTGTATTTTTAGCCATACTTAATAATCAATGGGCTGATCCCTCTCGCAACACACTCACTTGCTCATACATCCATAGTAAAAGCGAACAGCTTAATGTTTAAAGCCAGTATCTATGACTGTAATAAAAAAACGTTGTCGGTCTCAACAGGCACTACATGAACGGCAAAAGCGAGCACTTTTAGTAATCAAGTAAGCCACTGGTTTACTCTTTGTTTCAATTAATCCCTGAGCCAAGTGTGAGGAATATGTTCCAAGTAAAAAAGCTTCATCTTTCACTCAAAAAGATGGTCTTTACCAGCTGATATTTGTCTTGGGGATTATGATTATTATTAGGGAGTCGGAAAAAATGGCTTTGAATACAGGATCAAACGGCAAAAGTCAAGGGCATTAATTATCTTTTCAACCTTGCACCCTGCAAAAAATTTATCATAGTGATCCTTTTATGTGTTATTTTGCCAGCAAATATAATTCAGCAGCTCTGTTTTAGTTTCCAGTGAATAATCCAGTGCTGCAGTGAGTTAATGTGTTGAGTTGGCTCAGCTGCCCCATGTGCAACTGCTGTGCAGCAGAGATCTATGACTCTTTTTCTCCAAAGCCTTGCTCTGGCAAGATGGTATTCATTGTCCCCTGCACTGGACCTGTCCATGTTTTTACTTTTTTTGGTACTGTATTGCTATTATATTAGATCATACCACAGATGTTATTCAAGGGGTCATTAGATGTTTGCGTTGGCTGTTGGGTGATCTTTCTGCTGCTGAGCTGTGCATAGCAGACAGAACAAATAATGTTCTTTGTCTTTCTTATCGTGCTCACGCTTCTTGGTTTCTTTGGCTGGTTGAGGTTTAAGAAATGGAAAACCTTAATATGGACTTTGGTAAATGCTCTTTGGTTTTTGGATTTGGTTAAATCAAAAGAAGTACATGTGATTGCTTTTATGGGGGCCTCAGTGTATTGAAACTTGATGTTGAGGGGTATGTCAGTCACTAACAGCATTTTTGGCGAGAGTTGACAGGGCAGAATGTCTCAATGTAGTGAGATAGCAACAGTCCCCAGCCTCACTTCCCGAAAGAGCAAAGAGACTAAAGGTGCATTATGGCTGAGGGCACACAGAGTGAAATTCAGAAATTAAATCCTGTGTTGTGAAGATGATGGCCAGTTTTACTTAACTTTAACCAGCTGTCTGGTTCTAATCAGTAACTAAAACCTTGAAATGGAAAAGGCGAGCACTTCCCAATTAGATCCGCTCTGAATGCATAAGTTCACACTCATATTTGTATCCCAACTTTGCAAAGAAGACGGATATCTCAGTTTTAAAGACCACGATATTTCCTTAAGCTAATCAGAACCCAATTTTAATGTGCAATCATATGTATTTTATCTATGTAACAGAATTTTAATCTGATTGATTATCTGCTCTGCTCTAACATCTGATATCTGATTGTGACTGTTTCCATCAGTGAACTGTCGGTTTTAAAAGAATTGCTGTGTGTTAATGGAAAGGAAGCCTTGGGCAGTGGTTGCATATTTTCCCCATGTGATGCATTGACTGTTAAAAGTGTGATTAATATTATCTTTAACCGATGCATCAAGTTAACGGTGCTCCCATAAATAACAAACTGTGGTTAAGTTCTGTCTTAGTATTTTCTAATGTTGTCTACCTTTTCATTTCCATCCTGTCCACTAGAACAATCCGTCCAGAGCATGTGGTTCGATCGGTGTACAAGGCGACAGGATGCACTGATAACCTCAACCACCATGTGATCTACCTGGAGCATGTGGTCGTACGCATTACAATCACACACCCTCGCCGTGGAGACCTGTCGATCAACCTGACCTCACCCTCAGGGACTAAGTCTCAGCTGCTTGCCAACAGGTAAAAGACTTAAAGAAGTTGTGAACATTTATCTGCAATGTCATGTCACATTATAGTTTGTAATGTGTAACATTACAGTTTTGGGAAATTATGTTCTAAGCAAAAGCTGAAAACAATTTAGTAAAGTTGAAGTAAAGTAAAGTAGCTAGAAGTTCAGCTCCTTTGCACTTACATCAAATAAGAAGTGAGGTACTTCTAAATTAAGAAAGTCGTGACTTGTAAGGTTAAATACTTAGCTAAATGAAAAATTTCTGTATTACATTTAAATATATTAGTATTATTATCTAAAAATGTGGATTCACTTGTCTATGCTTGCTTTGTTAACAACAATAATTTTGATTTGGGCTGAAACCCCTTAAAATATGGAAACCTCTAGGGATTGGATACTGAATATTGTGTAGCACTGTATGTACCTAGGCCACGTTCACCTCAGTTAAACCACAGTCCTCTACAATGTTTGTCCACAGTTAATTAGAGGCTGTTATTGTACTTGGTTGAGTGGTTGAAATTGTTTGTTCTGGCATTTGCAATACTTGAGTTGTTTCCTTATCTGATATCATTGTGTGATTTCTGTGTGTGTGTTTGTATGGGGTGTGTATTCCTGATATGCAGGTTGTTTGATCACTCCATGGAGGGTTTTAAGAACTGGGAGTTTATGACCACCCACTGCTGGGGAGAGAAGGCAGCAGGCGACTGGGTCCTAGAGATCTATGACTCGCCCTCTCAACTCCGCAGCCAGAAAGTACCTGGTATGACAGTGATAATTTCTTTAATTAAAAAAGAATCATGAGTTTAGATAACCATTTGTATTTATTTTTTTTTAAATTCAGTATAATTTGCAGACACAGTAGAAGTAGAAGAGACATAAGTTTCGTCTGGAATGAGTGCAGGACCAGCAGGGGCACACACATGTTGCTCTGGAGGCAGTGACCTTAACTTCTGAAATGACCCACTCATTTAACAACATAAAGTCTCAAATGGAGAGTAGCAGTTTTTAAAAATCTGTTATGTCAATCACTCCAATCCCATGTGACTTGTGCCTAGTTCTCATGGGTATCATTAGAAGTTTCAGGTAATATGATCTACATACGGTAGCTGAAAATACCTAAAAAAAAAACAAATAGATAAATAAAACGGAATAATTTAGACTCAGTTCCTGCTCTCTCTGCTGTTGTGTTCAAATGGTGAAAGATGGATATCAGTCATGTTGAACTGCTGTTCCAATTAAAAATGTTTATTTATAGCACCAAATTAAGCAAATATACAAATCAAATAAAAATCAGAGGATACTCATTTGCTCGCCTGAAGTGTGTCTGTGTGTAAGATGACTTTTAGGGTACTTGTGTTTCCTCAGGCAAGCTGAAGGAGTGGTCACTGGTGCTGTACGGCACCTCTGTGCACCCATACTCATCGCGCAATGAAAAGCCTCGCTCCACAGACATGCTGACGCCCACTGATGAGGAGTTCACAGAGGAGTACAATGGTAAGTTATAAATCCAGAGCAATACGCAGACAGGTTAGCTACAACAGCAGCCATGTTGCCTTTGCCTTGCAAAGTGACATCATTTTTTGACAAGTTATTTTTACTGCCCTGTGACTATGGAAAATAGTATTGGAGGAGTATTTTAACATTTGGTTTAACCGTACTATCAAAGAGTCCAATACGTGAAAACTATTGTTTCCATTAAGTCAGTTAATTTGGTGAAGCTGTTAAACCGCAAAACCCAGTCTTTTGGGCTTCATCACTGAAGTGTTAAATTCTGTATGTGCCTCCAGGCCCCTGTGACTCTGAATGCAATGAGAATGGCTGTGAGGGTCCTGGACCCCATCACTGCATTAACTGCCTCCACTACTTCCTCAAGTTCAAGAACAACACCAAGTGAGACTGCTTTATGACATCAATACTGATATTGATCTAGCATTGTTTGCTTTTTTTTTTTTTTTTTTTTTTTAACAAATATTACATTCAAAATCACAGGATTAAAAAGCCAAACTGTACAGATTTAAATTTTACAAAACATATTACCCTGATAAAATCAACTTCTAAATACTTAATGTCTATAGATTCCCATTGTGTTTCTATACTGGGAATTTATCAGAAAACTTCAGAAAGATTCAAAAAAGATTCAGAGCCAAACAACTCACAAATAAACAACATCAACAGAAGGTGAAATAAGAAATAACAAGATGAGTTATATTATTATTCAGTGAGTTAATGAGTAAATGAATAAACTTTATTTTGCACCTATTTTAGTGTATGGAAAACTCACTCGCTTTTCCCCCTTTAGGGGAATGGTGTATAGAGACTCAAACTACTGTAAATATGAAGATGTAAAATTCATCTTCTTCTGTGGACCCCAACAGGGCCAATTAATTAGATTTTTTTTTCCCCCTCTTGATTTAAGAGCATTGAGCTTGAAAGCTAAAGATAGCGGATAATGTCTGGCTTGTATGTTTTTTGAAGACCGTCCTGATTGTTTTAAAGAGTGTAACGTCCTCTGGGAGCCCAGAGACAGTCAAATGAAGAGAGGGATCAATACTAGCTGAAGGGTTCTCAATGAGAAAGTTTTACAAAGGTAAAGTGAATGTTAATGCCTACCAATCCAGCGATAACTGGATTTTAATCAGCTCAAGGCAAAATTTCGATTGTGCTTACATGCGTCAAAGAAACATTTGTGCAACAGCCCAGTATGCATGAAATTAATTTAATAATCAGCACACCAGCAGGAATTTACTGTCTCTGTGAACACAACAAAGAAGTCACTGAAACTGTTGAGTTTTTAACAAGTGAAATTTAAAAATAAAATGAAGAAATTTGACTAAGGTTGACTAATAAGGTTAAGAAACAGTGCAGGCTGTGATCTGATTAATTTCACCTTGTCAGTCTGATAATAGAGATGCTATTTCCTGTTGGTCATAATATGTTGAGTCTGTCCCTTCCCCCTGTTAATTGTCTATGTCAGTCTGTGTGTCTGTGTGTGCGCGTGTGTCTGTGTGTGTGCGTGTGTCCGTGTATGTGTGAGTCCGTGTGTGCACATTTGTGTGTGCCCTTAGGATCCCATTAGGATCAAAGTCCGTTGTAATTGCCTTTGTGTCAGCGGGTCTCTGCACTAATAAAAGGCAAACCGATGCAGGTGCATGAGAATGTGAAAGCCTGGGTGCTGCCTTATCATTAGCCCACTTTAGAGGTGCCCTGCCCTTTTCTGCCACCCCAGGGAGTAATTGATGAATGGAGACTGGAGGAGTGGGAGGGGAGAGCGGAGGGGTGGTGGTGGTGGTGTTAAATGTTCAGATAATTACATCCCTACAAGTGTTTGATGGTCTCTGTGTTCACCAGGGATACATTTTGGTGGGCAGAATTATATATTGTTGAATTTATTGAAGTATGTATCTTTTAATTTTTGTTGTGGAAAAAGTTGTGAAATTTAACCAAAAATATTGGTATCCACCTTCTAAAAACCCAATCTGTGTAACCTCAAATTATAAAATGTAAACAGCACTTCATCGGCTCATGACCATGTTTGTCCCCAGTTGTAGTTACAGCCCTGATCGTACACCTTGAGAGGTGAGAATTCTCGAAAGAACATTATTTGTGGAGAGGTGTGTGTATGCATATCAGTCCGTTTCATGCATTTGTAAAGTAGCAGAATTTCAACTGTCATTGTGTGCTTTGTCGGCAGGGAAGGTAATTGACATTTTTGGTGTGCTCATGTTTTCACCTCCACCAAAATTTGGGTTTGTTTACAACCCAAATTTGATTGGGTTGTAAACGAGGTGATTTTCTGACTGTTAGTCTTTCTTGCCCTATTGAAGCAAATGTTGCCACGTCCCCAGATCTTAGTAAAAAGAAAAACAAGCTTGAAATTTTTCTTTAAATTGCTTTTACCACAATTTAATGTCCATACGCTTACAAAGACTCAGTCACTGATATGTTTGCACTGACGGCGCTGTCAGAAAAACGCTGTTTAAATTTTTTCTCTAATTTAGTGGTGTCCTTGGTGTAGGCACTACATCATATTGTTTTTATAATCTTTATATTTTAAATAATCATTTCAGCATAGCAGAGAAATGGTATTGAAGTTGGAGGACAAACGCATGGCACCGTGTACTGCGCACGTGGATTATGTGTTTCACACGTGCCATATGTGTTTCTTGGCAGAAAACTCTGCGGTGTGTGAATGAGGCTTAAGGAGTGTGTACGTGTGTGTGTGTGTGTGTGTGTGTGTGTGCGTGTGTGTGTGTGTGTGTGTGTGTGTGTGTGTGTGTGTGTGTGTGTGTGTGTGTGTGTGTGTGTGTGTTTTCAGGGAGCCTCAGGGTCAGGGGGGGGGTGAAATTATCCGACAGATGTTACACCTGTTCACCATATAGAACCCACATGCACACACTCTGTCCCTGTACTACTGTATCTGTTCCCAACTCATTATGTGCTATTGATACATGAAAAATAAGTTTACATTTACAAAGGGTAATTATGAAAAAAAAAAGCTGCTTTAGTTCTATACAACTTTATTTTACTTGGACTTATATTTACAATAACACACACAATATATTATGCTCACAATACCATTATGTCTTCAATACTCTTAAACAAGAGGCATATGTTTTTTGTCAGACGTGTTTTATGTTTGGAGCCTGTTAACACTACATCGGTGTAGTTGTCTGATAGAGGTTTTTAATTGTGGAACTATGAGATTGATTTGGTTTTTATTAATATGTTGTTCAAGCAGACTGCAGTCAGTAAGAAGTACAAATTGTCCCTTGTTTGTGTTCCACTTTTGCCCTTTACCCTGTGTCTTTCTTTTATCTCCCTTCAATCAACTCTCTCTCCAGGATGTGTGTGTCAGAGTGCCCCAGTGGCTTTTTCCGTGATGATAGGAAGCGCTGCAAGAAGTGCTCCTCGTTGTGTGAGACCTGTGTTGGTAGCCGTAGCGACCAGTGCACCACATGCAGGACTGGTTTCCACCTCAACGAAGGCTCCAACACTTGTGTTGCCAACTGTGCTGACGGCTTCTACCTCGACCATGGTACGTTTCACTGCTGGCTAAGCTGGCTCTACAATGTACAAACTCTTAAGTAATGACTACACACTCAAGAATTTGCTTCCATACTCTTTGTTTTCCATAGTCTTCGACAAGGTCCCTGATTGGTCTAATCCACTTCATTGTTACTTTTCTGTCCATTGATCAGATTCTCAAGTTCTGCAGTCCCTAAGATTAGAGTTTAGTGAAATGCATTGTTCTGAGTGGGGAAGGTAATCCATGAAAGGACAAAACTAATGCTTTAAACAAAACTATCAACAAAAATGCATTAGTTCTCTGCCAGTATGATGCCATTGTCTCCTTGATGTAACATCTATCCACTTGTTTATTTCTTATGCGCTTGCTGAACCGAACAGGATTGAAAAGTTTACTCGTAAACAGATTTTACGTCACCAGATTTAAGTGGAATAAGATATGAAATAAAACAGATCTTATGGTCTTATGGTTTATGGTTATGAGAGGCCATCTCGTTTTCTCTGTGTCGTCCACTGGTTTATAATAAACAGAGTGGTGCAGTGGTGTTACAGACTACTAAATGTATGTTACTAGTTTGTCTAATGTTCAAGACAGACCAGTAACATACATTTAGACGTATGCCAGCCTTGATGAAAGTAAACCAAGAATGAGAGACTGGAACTATGTATATCTTATAATTATGTCTATATATTGGTTTGCAGCCAAGACAGTGTGAGTCCTGGCAGCTCTGAGAGTCTCTGGCAGCAGATCTGATGTGATCTGATCCAAGTTCAATCATAACATTTCAGCAGGCCAAGATGTAGTGGATACTTTTTTCCTTTGAAATGTTGGCACTGCTGAGTATTGTGTTGTGTTAAATGAGCTATCTAGAGTCTATTTTGTCTTTGTCAGTCTGACAGCAAGCCGAGGTGAATTCCTCCCTTTATTAACACGTGGACACGTTCATTACTGGTCAAGATAACTTTTTTTTTTTTTAGGAGATGCCAACCTCATTATGAACAAAGTAACGTATTAGATGGGATCTATGTTATATGTGGTATAAACTGAAGCATGTGTTATATTTGACTATTGTGTCAAAAAGTTAAAATCCATGTAATGTAAATCCTTTTGACCAGGATTTCAACTATAGGTTATTTTCATTATGGACTAATCCCTGTTATTTTTTGATCAACTGATTTTATCGTTCAGTGTGGAAAATGTTGGAAATGCTAAAAATGGCCATCACAATATCCCAGAGCCAAAAGTGGTGTCTTCACTTTTCAGATTGATACGACGACGACACATTTTCTGTCGATTGACTAATTGGTCAGTCAAGTAATCATTTCTGCACTAATTCTGAACTCCAGTTATCAACTAAAATATGAAAGTAAAGCCTGGGAGGCAACAGTAAAAGTGTGTGCCTGTGATCTGTCCATATCCTGCATCCACCCAGACTCCTGAAAATCTGATCACCAATCCCTCACTTACTCTGTCTCCTCCTCTTAGCTCTGACTATATGACTTTTAGAACAAAACACCTAAACGTTGTGTCATACATAAGCAACGATTTTTGGGAAAAGGAGAAATTTCAGTTTTGATTAATAGTCGTAGTCTACTCTTAAATAGTTTAGTGGTTTCCTACAAAAATTTTTATGTTATTCACTTATCTTTTGGGCAATATCATCGCTGCTGAAGGCAGAAGTGTCCATGTGCATTAAATCAAAGCGTGTCATTGCCTTTAGTCTGCCTTTTGAAATATTCATCTACATTCCTATCTTCCCTCACCAACACTACAATCTTCTTTTTCATCCTCGCAGCTCTAGCCTTTTGACATTTCCGTTCTTCCCCCTCCTGTCTCTTGCCATCCCTTCCCCCTGCCGTTTGTCCTCCTGTTTTGTTCATCTGCCCCTTCTTGCACTTTTTCCTTCTCCTTTCCTCCTCCACTTTTCTCACTGGTCTTCCTCATTCACGTTACCCCTTTTCATCCTCTTCATCACTGTCTTCCTCCTCTGCTCCCTTTCTGGCAGGTATTGTTTTCACAGCACGTGTGTGTGTGTGTGTGTGTGTGTGTGTGTGTGTGTGTGTGTGTGTGTGTGTGTGTGTTTGTGAGAGTGCGTGCGTGTGATCACGTCAAAATGGGGTCCTGGAGACGCCTAGTGTAGCGGGAACTTTTACAGACGCAGTTTTGAGTACTTTGGCAGGAGTCTGTCTCTGTGGATAGATTTTGTCACCATTATAGCGTCAGAACCGTACAAGATGCAGTCATGAAAATTTACAGGTGTGTAGTTGAGATCAAAATGAAGACCAGGTTCGCAGATGAGCGTGATCCGACCCATGAGTACTGAGTACTCATGTAATAATGGAGCAATGATGACTGCATACTCATGGGTCATAACATCAGCATGTTGACAGTTGTCACTGCTGGTGTGATCCCATCACAAGATGGTCTCCAGTTTCATATGCAACCAGACTTCTGGTTCCTATTAGCCACTGTGTATGACTGGCTCACCCTGTCTCTTCCAGATTCCAACATTTGCAGGAGATGTCCAGAGAACTGTAAGAAGTGCAACGCCTCCAATATCTGCACAGAATGTAAACCTGGGATGAGGTAAGCTGGAAGTCACACTGAGCAACGTCTAACCAGAGTCACTGGTTAGTTTAAAACATTGCTGATTGTAGTGTCTTGACAGCAAATGATTTTAGTCTTGCTTTGTCGTTTGCTATATAACTTGTGACTATATATTTTATAACTTACAGTTTGTTTAAATTTTTACCATAGTAACGCTATAGTTAGAAGTACTGCAAACACGTTAAAACCACTTTCGCATTTCATCTTAAGTGCCACAGAAACAGTGGAGGATTTGCCTGAACGCTATTTTTGCATCAAATAGTGTTCAGCAAATTGGCCAGGTGTGTGGAGGTGGGAAAGTAAACAGGACTTGAATGTCTCTCAAGATCTCCTTTTTCATGTTTTACACAATTCATTGTCACATTTTGACTGCACAAACAAGTGGAACGCTTTGAATGCCTTTGAGGAAAGTGTCAACATCGCACCCCTAACTATGACTCTGGGCTTGAAAGAGTTAAATATTTTGATCCATGACAGTTTTTTATGCTTGTACGATTATGTGAAATGGAAAATTTGAGATGTATTGGGAATAATTTCATGCACCTGTTTACATTTTATTGTAAAAAATTTGTGCTCTGGAAGATGTGACTAACATCTGGACTACAATTTGAAATTAAGTTCAGTGAAAGCCTCTTAACATTTAATATACTCCTGAGTAGGTTTTCTATTACAGTCAGCCCTCCTTTATACTAGTACAAATAGCTCGGATTTTGTCTTTTTGAATCATTATATCATAGTTGTGGTTTGAGGATAAAAAACACTTTAATGTTGAAGGAATACAGGGTTGCTGGTGCAGACCACCACATTATGTTACACTGTGGTTTGGATTCGCAGCATGAACCAGTGAAACCAGGGCTTCCCAACTGTTTTCCACTTGGGACCCAAATTGAGTAAACTGAGTTTCACCCTGTGACCCAGGCTTAATAAAGCCCACATATACTCGTGTCATGCGGAGACCCACAAGAAGTGGAGCTGTTGTCCATTTAGGGTTGTGATCCTTACTTTGAAGAACCTCTGATCTAAACCATATAGTTATCCATGCAGACATATTTCCAGTTCAGTTTCTGGCCACTTCCACTGCAGCCTCTTTAAACAGCCCCAAATACACTTGACCTGATAGAGGATAGGGCATTTCAAAGTGCCGGAATTCCTGATAGGCCATGAAGGAAACACTTGTGAAGCGTTAAAAACATATTATGGTCTTGAACTCGGTCTTCAAATGTTCAGTGTAGCCAGAGGTGGAGGTGGGGACACTTGTAAGCCATAATTTCCTTTGAATGCCAGTGAGACCACAGAAAGACCCATGCTCATACACGTACACACGTGCACACACACACACACAACACACACACACACACAACTCTTCCTTCTCCCATTCATTTCACCATTCATGGTCGGTTAGGAGCAGAGGAAGAAGAGAGGACCAGGCGAGATCGTTTCTGGGAAACGTTAGCTAACACAGACCAGCTGTTTTTCAGCTCAGCGCAGCAAGCTCACCAACCTGTCCTCATTCTGGCTTCACAGAACTGACTTTATAACCTCTAAACCTACTTTCTAACTGACCTCTACCCCCCAGATCTGGTGCTTCCAAAATCACTTGTATATTTTGGTCAAATAACAAATTCCTTTCGACTGCACCTGAATCCAGAAGATGTCCCATTTCTGTAAAAATCAGTCAAAAAGTGAACTAGAGGTCAGCCGCTAATATATACACCTACACAGTGTCACTGGTGCTGCAGTGTTTTGTTTTGTTTTTTTTCTCCATTCTTCCTAAATATTTGAAAATTGTTCATTAGCAGCTGGCTTGTAACAGGCAAACTTTAACTGTTTTGCAGTAAACTGTTTGGAAACATGGGTGTGCGTGTTTTCGCTGTGTTTTTCTTTTCTTAAACTCAGTTGTGCTGCTGTCTGTGTTGGCTTTATGTTGCTAATTGAAGGACATTATAAGTTTTTTGACTTAAATACTTTTCTGGAAACTACTATGACATTATGAATACTTTTTGTTTTTAACTTTTCTCTTTTACAGTCTTCAGGGAAACAAGTGTCAGATGACCTGTGACCCAGGGACTTATTACAACGGCCACAGAAGGACCTGTGAGCACTGCCATCGGGCCTGTGCCACCTGCGCAGGTAGGAAGTTGTGAACCATTTAACAGTGAACTAGCACCACCTGTATTAGAATTACATTTATTATCTAGGTCAGTGTGTACTTTTGTTTTGCAGACACAATGAACACATAAAGAACATTTTTTGTTTATCATCTGATTTTAAATGCCCTAAGAACATCCCTGAAGTCTGTGTTCGTGTGTTTTTCAGGCACAGGTATAGAGGCATGCACTAAGTGTGCAGAGGGCTACATACTTGAGGACTGGCGGTGTGTGTCAACATGCACCACTGGCTACTACCTGTCAGAGCAGACCTCAGACAACGGCCAGATGCAGAGGTCCTGTAAGAAGTGAGTCAGCACACTTCCTGCCAACGCCTCTACACCACAGTGAAAAACTTTTAGATCTCCAGTCCATAGAGATGAATAAGGAAATCTTGAGCTTTTAGCAAGTTCAAGTGCAAATTACCTTAAACCCAGTTTAACCTTTCTTTGCACTTCCCAGTTGTCCGATTCCTCATTTAATATTCTGAGAAAGTGGCCAGCAGAGGATTCAGATACTGACATCTCATATGAAACAGAAATTTTGTTGCACTAAACCCAAATTACAACTGGGACTCAAATAGGAATGATGTAATTTTGCCTCGGGTCAAAAAAAATTGCAATCAGTCACTGTAACAATAAGGAGAAATATAAGCAGAAAACCTACAAAAGAGGACTTTGCTGCCAATTGTAGTCTACTATAAAAGCATGAAACTGTGTCAGCTTATATAATTTGATCAATTTGTCAAAGTTTTGACAGACCATTCAGAAATGCCCTTTGGTGCAGTCATTTTTTTATATCCTAAAGCTGTGAGCAGTTTTTCCACAAACAGTTGTTTTGCTTCACTCAACACTAATGTCAATCTGGATGAGGAGAAAAGGGAGGAAAAGAACATCTAAACTTTCTCATATTCCTACGTTTGATGATAGTTTGATGAATACTTTGCTATCAAACCCACATTCAAACTCCTCCACAGAGTCAGACATCTTGGCTGCTTTTTTTATTGGTCCTTGTAGTGGACTTTCCTCCCTGCTATTTTTCTCTCCCACCTTGAATTATTTATTGCTCACTTGACCCTTTACCTTACTTGAGTCCTTCATTCTTTGTCAGCTCCCCTGTGGTCTCAGGAACTGACATTAGATAATTCCCGCTAAAGGTTTTGCCCCATTTTCACACTAGCAGGATTGTAAATGTGATAACTGTTTTCTTGTTGCCTAAATTTGGCCTTTTGCTCCCAAAGGATTATTTCAGATATTTTCATATCTAGTTTTTTTTGTGATAACAACTGTGTTCAAAATGTACTCTCTTGCTTTACTTTAAAACTTCCAGTTTTTTGTGATCACTGCTCACCAACAACATACTAAACGCGCCAAAGCCATGAAGCTCAGTCAGTAAAAGATAGCTGAATATCCTTAAAGAACAGTTCCAACCCAATGAGGATATGCGAGCACAGTTCAGTACTGCCTAGACTAGTGTCTAATTCTTCATACATCCATCGACAGGTGTGACCATAGCTGCTACGAGTGCTTGGGGCCCGGTGAAAGAAACTGCAGCAGCTGTGTCAGTGGTTACAATCTGGAGGCAGGAGCCTGCGTGGTCAGCACCATCTGCAAAGATGGTGAGTTGTCAGCTTTCTTATCGACAAGATGGTCTCGATGTGTTCATTTTATACATGTTGCATTAACTCTCATATGGAATGTATTGTCATAATGCATACCAGGATGTTCTGCAGCTAAACAGCAAGAAATAAAATGCTTAGAATTTATTTGATTTACATCAGTATTTTTTTTCAAAATGTTAAAGGCAAAAGTACACAAACTGTGGTCTAAACAATCCCAGCTAATCAAACTACCAAAAGCCTCAGAGGTGCAGATTTACATCTCAACTCTCTCTGTGGCTCTGAAGCTATTTTGCATCTCCACTTAAACTAAATTGTGTTATATGCCACAGGGTATGAAATGAATGCAAAAGGCAGCTTTAGTGAGTAAAAGCTAGGGTTTCAAGTGTGGCCTTCTTTTTTTATATTTTGAGCTTTGTACTAACTCCTTGAATAAAACTGCTCAAAGAGCTCTGCTATAGCTTCAAAGCAGGAAGGCGGTCTATCCTTTTGCCTTTTGTGTTCTTTATCTAAAGGTCTCATTCATGTTCTGCACATTACTAATATAAAATCTCTTTGGTATTTCACACTGACACATTCTTATTTCTTTATTTTAACAAACCTACCCTTTTTCTCAATTTCACTGTACACAGCAGCGGGTGAAAAGTTTCTTTAAGCATTTACTAACTCTTTATCCCTTTTCTTATTCTTCAACTGTTCCATACAATGTGCTCCTCTTCAGTAATTTTCTGATTTGTCTTGCATCTGTACTTGTGCTCACCATTTTCTGTTTGCCGTGGTCTTATAGTCTTTTCCGATTTGTGCATGTTTGTCTTATGGATCTTTTAATGTAAATATTTCTGTTTTTCACTAACCGTCAGAGATGAAAGTCTGATTACAAGGCTTTGCCTGTGATTTGCTTTTCTTGCCGTGAGTTTCTAGTTTAAACGAACCTGTGGCTAAAAAGTCTCTTAGCTTGTAATGAGATAAAACTCAGAGGAGAAAAATGTCTTTACTGTGTGACCTTTCTGTTGATGAACACTTTGCTCAAAGTGCGCACTCAGTCTGTTTGTAACCTTCCTGGTAACCTAACTGGTTTTATATTGGTGAAACTTTAATTGGCAGCTCAAAGGTGCCCAGCATGTTTGATTGCTGTTGATAAGTGAAAGAATTGGCTTACAGACTGGTGGTCCACTTTAAGTTTTCTGTAATGCAAAATGACACCAAGTTGTGAATTTCAAAAATCTTCAATTTGCTAATTGTGTGACGTTTGTTTTCTCTCTCTCTCTGTTTTTTTTCTCCCGAATCTGTTTTCCCTCTCTCCTGACATGGATCCAATCACTCCACTGGACTACAATCATTTTCCACCTCGATGAACATCACCTGTGATTGGATCAAAAATTCTTCCTCTTACCTGAATCCTCTCCTGACCAATCACATGGCTCTGCCTGCCATTCAACCATTTCTAATGGTTCTACACTGTGTGTGTGTGTGTGTGTGTGTGTGTGTGTGTGTGTGTGTGTGTGTGTGTGTGTGTGTGTGTGTCCATTTGTCTTTGTATGGGTGTACGCATGTTTTCCCTCTCCCCTCCTTCCAAACTCCCCCTGTATCTCTTCTTCCTGGTCTGTGGAAAGCAAATGAAGAATCTTGGGCGGAAGGCAGTTTCTGCGTGCTCGTTAAAAAGAACAATCTTTGCCAGAGGAAAGTGCTGCAGCAACTGTGCTGCAGAACGTGCTCACAAAAGGGGTGACGGGACGTACTCACTGGGCGTAAAGGGAGTGCGGGGGGGATGTGGGGGCACAGGGGGCACCCCTCCTTCTCAAGCCCCCCTGCCCACTCATTCACAGTCACATAATTTATAAGAGAATCTGTGCCTCTTAAAGGGACTGCATCGGAGGTGCGATGACAGGACTACAACAAACCTACCTTTTTTCTGTACTGGGACACACACATGTGGTCAGGGTGTAAAATGACTGGGACTTATTTCAAGAACAAACGAGCAAATGAAAACAAAAGTGAAAACAAACAAAAGAATAAAAGTGTCGGTATTTTGTGACCAAAGCATCAATGCCAAAATAATTGAACCTTCTTTTTTGTTGCCAGTGTAGGAAGCATAGCTAAAAATGGAGCCACTAAGCCTGTGAAACTCTGTGTGCATTTTTATTTTGGCTCCTCTTCCTCCTCTCTTTCCAGTGTTAACAATAAACAGATGGAAAGTGAACATACAGTAGGAAAGGCTGGTTTTCTGCCTGTAAATAAACGTCAGAGGAAAAAAAAAAAGCTCACTCAGTAATGTAAAAATAATGTCTGTCTGGGCTGACTTTGGCTGTTTAGGGGAGGGAAGACAAATTCACACACAGTTTTATATATGCACACGCACAAACACGCACACACACACACACGCGCACACACACACACACTCACACAGCACAAGATGCATACATACCATACGCATACTTTTATAAACATGGACTCAGATGCATAAATCAGCCATCACTTGAAGTTACAGACGCCACAGTGTCACCATATGCCAAGACAAATGCACGTTACTGACCAAAATCACCTCATTTCATTTATTTAAAAAACAAAAACCTGCCCTCTGAATAGTGTGTGTGTTTGTCTTTACTGGTGTGTGTGTAGAAGAATGCTATTAATTCTTGATGTAAGCCCAGACAGCATTGATTCATTCCAGAGGTACTACAAGATGAGTCGATAGTCATTCCTTCCGGAGCTTTCTGCAGGGAAGGAAACGGTGCAGTGATTTATAATGAATTTGTGGTACTAGGGATGCACCGATGCCCATTTTTCACTCTTGATGCGGATTCTTGATACGAAACTTTGGCCCAAAACTAAGTATCGATTCCATCCATTACTGTGACTGAACAATATAAAGCTCCACCAATATTTTGTTGTCACTGGATAAAATAATTGAAATATAACTTATATTTGTTACAGGGATCTTCAACTCTTCCATATGTTGGTTTGATTTTGCCATATGTAACCCTGATAAAGGGAATTTTGTCCAATAATTGTATTTTATCTGTATCGGTGCATCCCTACATGTTACTGTTCTCAAATAAAATAGACTTTTAGAAGTTTCAACTCTTTGTCATTCCATTTTAATGGCAGTGCTTATCAACTGAAGTATTGCTCTACAATTTCAACACAGAAGGTCAATGATTGGCACAGAAAATTTTGTGTTATGTTTCATCCACAGGTAAAGGTCTCTGACAGGTAGACAGACAGCACACTGCTGTGGCGCAAATCAGGGCTGTGACAGTTTCGCTTTTAGTTATTTCAGAGAAGGGATTTTGTCCAAAATTTATACATTGACACACATTTGGCAGGAGAACACTGAGTTCAGTCAACCTAAGAAAAACTGGAAAACAAACAAAATTAAGCAATCAGTTTTTTTTTAATTTACATCACATTTGTTAAAACTGAAAGTGAACTGACAACATCACAGCAGAGCCAGGATTGTGTCAGAAATGTTAATTCACATTGAGTCAAAACTGTACTTGTGCTAAGGCCGGCAGTCTTCAGATGCCTGGTTTCTCCTCCTGTCTGATTCTGAACCTTACCTGATGAAAGTCAAAGGTTATTCTGGTGGTGCTGGTTTCTAATAAAGAACAGCCAAAAAAAAAAAAAAAAAAAAAAAAAAGTTCTTATTCTGTGTGGGTCTTCCCACCTGCAGCTTGAGCATTTACAGTATTAGATGAATTTTACCGTCAACTGGTTATGGTTCTTGATGATTTGTAATAAAGTTTGATGAATCCCCTGTTTTGGTTAACAAGAACTTATTTTTGGTCATTGTTTAAGATGACTTAATTTGACTTTAGATTGTGTGGTAGTAGACACACACACACACACACACCCCTCTTATAAAAGCTGTTTTTATTGTGTACCTGTGACATATCTGTGACAATGCATTATTAATGTTACTCAAAGTCCTAGTTTTGAAAATCTTTTTTTTTTTTTTTACTTAAGTGTTCTTATTAAAATGTTTAATCTGTTCATGTTTTTGTTTTCTTTTCAGTTCAATTCTATTGACTGTATGTTCATCAGTATTATTTCATTAATTAGCCTTTTTGTTCATCCGTTTTTCATTTCCTTTCCAAAGCATTAGGTTTCATGTTTTCACTCTTATTAAGGTACTTTTTACAAATTCATGAAAGGAAATAAGATTTTTGAAATGCAGATCATTGCTTTCAGAAACGTTTAGTTGTTCAGCACTTGATCAGATTGATTTTATGAAAGTTCTACATGCCCCAGGCAGAGCACTTAAAGGGAGACATGTGCACTCGATGCCAATTAGGTTCGAATTTTAAAACAAGTCATCAGTGCAAGGATTTACAGCCTCCCTATAGGTAAAAACTTCATTGTCTCATGTGGACTTAGTTGAAACTGTTTTACATTTGTGAGAGTGCTATGATGAGCCTGGATGTAGAACTTATTTTCTTATTATTCATTTTTTCAGCTATTTCTGTTCTTGCCAGACAGCAGCAATCGATAGCGGTAGATATCAGCGGCTCCTAGGCTATATTTCAAATAGTTTCAACATTCGTATACTACTCCAAAATCAGTTGTGTCAGAGGAGGGAGCAGATAACAAAATGCCTCAGTGCAAGTAGCTGCATTTAAACCCATAAGCTATTTAACCTCCAAGTCACCTCCATACAACAATCTTTTTTTGTTCTTGTCCATGTTGCAGAAATGGTATATTACATGTAACATTGGCAAGTGTGTTACAGCAGTCATTTGAATGAGTGGGTTTTGCCAAAATCCGTGTTTTCATGAGCTCATTGATGCCGTCTCACTCATGTCTGTTGATTATACAGATTATACAGGTAATACAGTTACACACTAACGAGTGTCAAGTGCCGGTGCCGACTGTGACCAGTAGTATAGTTAGACACAGTTTTTGTATGAATAACCATGTAGATCAGCACTGTACTACAGCACAGTACCGAGCTCCTTCATCACTTAGCACAATTTGCTGGCAATCCCTTAACTGTCATAAAAGCAAACACTGTTATATAGTTTTTCAAAGCCATCATACAAGGCGCATTTATTTAACGATGAAATAAAAGTCAACACATAAATTTCAATCCTCAGCAAACTCCAAATAAATATTCTCTCTGTTAAGAGCGCTTCTTGTCATGGCTTGAGCTCTCTCCAGTGCTGTTTCTGGTCATAATTAACGCAATCCCATGGGGAGCCACGAGAAATCTTAGTTTATCCTGCTGTAACTCATGGGCAGAGAGCACTGTGGCTCAACGGTTATCAGTATACGTGTTTTATTTTACGGGCTTCCCACCCCAAAAGACATGCATGTCAGGTAATCCTATAATTAGGTGAAATACTGAGGAGAAGAAGAAGAAACACTTCCCTGTGGTGATAAATACACAATATTAGATAAAGGAAGTGATTTATACTCTCTTGATCACCTGCGTGTAGTGAATAGGTTTTTCTTCTACTTTCCTAGTCCAAGTATGTGGAGATATCAGGAGGTGGAAGGGCCAGTGACTTGAGATTCAGGACCAGGTGTGGTGAATGTCAGTGTGATATCGGCCAACAGAGCGCTCTCTCTCCTGACAGAGTAGATTGTCAATGTCCTCACAGGGTCAGCTGAGTCCATAACAGCGGAAAAGTTTTACTCCCTTGAGTGACAGGCTCTCTTTCTTCTCTACTCCATTCTTCTCCCGTCTGGCAGTGGGAGTCCAAAGTGTCTGCTTTTGCTGAGTGGAGTTGTGCAGCTTTCCATCCCTTGAGAACTTGGCTCCCTGTTTGTTTGTGTGTGTGAGTGGGGGGGGGGGCACAAACAGAAAGACAGGGAGACTGTGTGTGTGGATGTGGGTGTGACTGTGTGTGTGTGAGTGAGTGAGTGAGTGAAGGAGAGTGATGGCGTTTATTACGGGGCTGTTTGAATGGTTTCAGCAGAGCTCTGCTGAATGGGAAGCCACCGCCTGTTGTGTTTGTACACAAAGAAGCTCTTTTGTTTTGAAAGGAACAATTGAGCTTTTCACAGAAAGCCGGAGAGCACAGACAACCTCGCCGCCGCCTTGAAGGATGCTCTCACACACAAACACACATGCACACAGAGCTCCATCCTTATGCCTGAGCCAGTGTCTGTCACCTTTGTCTAATACAAAGGTGGGATAGGAGAGAATGTTTATGCCTCTTTTGTTATGGCTCTTTTCAATGCTGCCAAGTGTGAAGCTGAAGGTTGATGTGTTTTTCTGAACTTTTTTTTCCTCAGTCCTCTAGAAGCATAGGACATAATAGCTTCCATACATATAATGAGCATCCCGAGTGAATGTGAACAAAGTTAACGTACCACTCATTCAGGTGAGGAAAAAGATAATTTGGTGAGCTTTATAATAGTGCAAGCACAACGAGTATGATTTTTACTGCTGCAAAGCGTGTAATGACAATAATATATCTACCTGGAGTGTGATAATGTTTTGATCAATGCCAGTAACTCAACAATTACTTTGCCAGGTGCTGAGATTTCTGGCACCCAAAACTCAATTTCCAGCCTGCACTCCTTTTTGCAACAAAAACTTTCCGACCTTCCAAAACCTACGCACATTTTTAGCATTTTCCGCAGTGGAGGATGTGACCATGGGGCGGTAGGAAGGCATTTTATTCTCAAGTGAAAAATAAGTAAATGGCAAGTTGGTATTATTACAAAATGTTTGTTTATGATGTGGTAGATAATTCTGTTGCATCTCTACCTTAATTAACAAGCTCACTTCTCCGTCATGTGGCAGAGATCTGCTGACGTTTCCAATACCCGGTCACTAATACAGGTCATTAAAAGCAAGTGCTTACGGAATGCCCCTTTTAACTCTTAGGCTCAAATCTCGTCAAAACACTAAGAAGTATTTTCCAACCTTGTCCTGTTCAGGGTCTGAAAGTGCTCCAGTCACTCCTGAGAGTCACCCGGGGTGAACCAGACAAATACGTTTGTGGGTAATTTAGGTTCAAGTTCATTTAAACTACATTTCCTTGGACTGTGGCAGCAAAGCACACAAACATGGAGAGAACATACAAACTCAGCGAACAAAAGGTTTGAAAGGGTTCGAGTATAGGTTTTTGTAACTTAATGCTTGTGATTAAAAATCAGTTTGTACAGGTGAAACGATAATCTGTGTTCGTTTAAAAAGTCTTATTTTGTTTTGGGAATCTTCTCCATGTCTTCTGGCTCACAAGGGAGAAAACAAAACTCTCAAGTCCAAATCGTATCTCTGTTTATTGTAAAAACACTCTTCAATTACAAAGTACGCCTGAGAGTATCCTTTTCAAAGATGTTTTTAAACCTGTGAAAAGTATTTGCACATAATATAAAAACAAGACAGAGAAGAAACCAAAAAAATAAGGGGTATAGTTATTGTACGGGAGATGTCAGAAGCCGGAGGATAATGAGCTGGATCTTCAGTGAAATGAAAACAGTAACAAATTACTGTTGGTTATAATTGGGGTAACTAGGACACATCACAACATCAACTCAACTCCCTCAAGTTAAATGGAAAAAAAAAAAAAAAGTGAGTGCACACAAACAAATACGGTAAACAAATAAAATCAAAACAAACCAAAGCTTTTAGCTCAACAAAAGAATGTAAGTATGAAATTAATCAGTTGAAGTTTTTCTAGGAGAAGTGGTTCTAGAGAGAACTGGGATTTTTCAGGCAGCACGTGAAAGCACAGCACATCAGGCTGTTCACTCTTACTCTCTGTCTGCAGGAGAGTACCTGAGTAAACACGGGACGTGCCACCTGTGTGACGCGACCTGTCTGCAGTGCACAGGTCCGGAACGAGAGGACTGCACCAGCTGCCCTGCAACACGGTGAGGGCACTAACTAACTAATAGTAGTGATGCTAAACGTGTAGACAGTTCAAATAACCATTAGTGCTTATGTAGAAAGTAGGCTTATTAACAGAACTCCTGTTACTGCAACTCTAAAACGAGTGAATTAACAAAAGGAGGTTTTTGAGTTGAGAGGTATTGTATTCAGCTAAGAAAATAACTAAAACTTAACATGGTTGCTTCATTTTTTTTTTGGTCAGTTTGTATTTCTTCTTATTTTAAAGGAGCGGTAGAATGTTGCGCTGTAAATATGTTCATTATATATTTTGGATAAAGCTGAGTTTGCATGTTCCTTGTGAACCACACCCCATCCGCAGGTTCTTTGATGATGGACACTGCAACATTCGCTGCCAGACAGGGCGTTACGCAATGGGGCGGCAGTGCTATCTCTGTCACCACACCTGCCAGGAGTGTGTTGATGAGGGACCAGACAACTGCACCAGCTGTGACAGAGGTACACTAACCTGGGTTGATGATTTGAAAACCTTGTTTGGTAATCAAATTCACTCTGAGCCTTTGACGTGACACAGGTAGCTCTTTGCAGAGGTGCACTGATGATCGCCTAAAAACCCATCTATCTAGCTACGACTGGAATGTAAGTGAAATCGTGCTTTTTCGTAACATCACATGGATCAAGCTAAGGCTCATTTGTACCAGACTCAACCAATCAATCTTCTAATATAAATGAATCTAATTAAAGTAGTAATTCAGCCAAATCCTGCTGATGGATTCGTTGAAAGGGGGAATCAGTCGTTTGTCTGTCGGATCCTTTTGCAGAGGTCACTGCACATCCCTCAGGTTTTAGCTCAGTTAAAGCACAAACTACGTGTCGGGTCTTGAAGTCGGAAAAATCTTACCTTGTGGTTTTATAATCTTAGGATCCCCTGCCATAAAAAGATCCGTAAAAAGAAAAAAAAACCTAACCATTTTGCATCAGTGTAAAAACAATCGATATGATAAAACCTGGACGTCATTAGAGGCTCACAGCTGAAGAAATATCAACATGAAGGTGGTAGTAATAACTGTGTTTATCACAGTGTCATAGACAGTATTATGGCTGTCAGAACAAATGTATTTACACTGGGGAGGTTCTGTTACGCACACATCTACACCCACACACACACACACACACACACACACACACACACACACACACACTTTAAGATAGCAGACAACCAAGGAGAAGATTAACACCAGATTTCCCCTTCACAGGCACACACTCTCTCTCACCCTCACGTGTGCACACACATTCTCAATTAGCCGGCAAGTGTGTCAGACTGTGTTTGCAAATGTGGTTCCATTTAATTGCAGGTCTGTCTGAGGCTCAATGAGACATAACAATAATAACATGAGGAGACCCTCCATCTGTCTCTCCCCATGTCATTTCTCTCTCAAAACAATCTTATCTTGGCCAGTCACTCACACACACGTACACTGGTACATACTGAGCAGACAATTCCTGATACTGACCTTTGATAGTAATGTGGAGTTTTTACACCCCTGCTGTCTCTAGAGGTGGAAAAAAATGAAAGATCTGCAGAAGGGAGCATAACAGGGAACAAGAGAAGAGATAAAGACAAGAAAAGAGGGTGCTAATCAAAATTATGAAAGTGTCCATTTCAAAATACTGATACACTAAAGCCCAGACATGCATGAAACCGCAGTCACACACACTATAACAGAGATTTTTTTTTTTTTCATATCTGTGGAATCAAAGACAGGCTTGAAGGATTTGAATCTTATAAGCAACTGAATACTCGATTGTTAAATTTAACCAATACTAAACAATGAATGAAAATTAGTGAAAATTCTAAATTTTTGCAATGAAATATTTTACTTTGAAACCCATGGATCTCAATTCATGTGGTTTGAACTCCCCTCTTTTAAATTTCCAGCAGGTAATTTCAAGATATGCAATATCGAAACCTTTTTCAAATTCAGACAGAAAATTCATGTGTTTGAATATATAATTATATATATATAATTGAAAAAAAAAAAAAATATATATATATATATATATATATATATATATATATTTTTTTTTTTTTTTTTTCTTTTTTTCAATTTGCTCAAATTATTTAAAAGTTCAAGTTGAGTCAAAAAATCAGGTAGCTGAAATTGGATTGGTGATATTCAAACACCAAATTTCAAGATGAAAAATTCAAATTTAAGAATAAGCAGTTGAGCCTGAATGAAATCAATAACCTCTGGGCTTTCGGCTTATGTCTGCCAGTCACGTGAAAATAAATAAGAAATGAAATATGAATAAATAAATAAAGACAAATTCACGTGAAAAGCATGGAAACCCTGGACTTTGTGAACGCAAAATAAATCTCCTTGCCAAATGTCCTTTTACCAAAGCACTCATATTGTGGCTTCCTAAAAACTGCTCAGACCTGCAGTAAAAAAATTCTGCCTGCTCAAAATGTGTTACCATACAATGTTCATATATAATGAACTACAGTGAAATCACCAAGGCTGATTCTGCGTTTTTGTACACGTGCAGACGCCCTGTCCGCGTATATCGGCATACTTGTTTTGTGCATCAGAGTTTTTGTCCCTCAGAGCATTTCCCACACAGATTTCCTTTTCTTTTCTTGCTCCGTCCAGATAAGTTTGGTGCACCAAGGTACCTCTTTCAGGGTCAGTGTCGGGATGTCTGTCCGGAGAGTTTCTTCCACTCTGCAAGGAGACGGTGTGACCCCTGTCCTGCAGAATGCATCATCTGTACAGCAGCAGATCGCTGCCTCCACTGCAGCCCAGGAAACAAGCTCAGAAATGGCCAGTGCGTCCCACTGGAGTGCGGTGCAGGTGAGAGATGCAGGAATGTCCACATAGGGCTTTCATTTACTGATGTCACTATGAGAACCACTCTACAGTACTAATGCTGGAGGTCACCATACACCAGCGGTCACCACTTGGAGTGATGCCGCATAGTAAAATCATAAGCCTGAGTAAGACAATGTGTTGTCTAATTTTAAATGTAGGCAGCATTATTGTTGAATTAAAGAAGAGTTTGGAAAGGATTTTATAGTCGCTGCCACTGTTGCTCACCACCACTGTCACACGGCTGGCCTGAATTTGGCAAACGTCACCTCAGGGAACACACATGTAGCACACTGACCTCATTTTAAAGCAAGTATTAAAATTCAAATACTCTGAAAATATGCCAACACACACGGCTCCGAGCCATGGTTTAATAGAAATATGCACAGACTGACCGAAGAACTGGAAACTATTCTTCGGACTGGCTTCTCTGAACTAGGACACTATGGTACTAAAAGCATTTGGATTTCTGTGTCAGGTGTGAAAAATGTGCAGTTCGCTGGAAGAATTTTAAGCGTCTGAAGATAACAGTAACATTTCATAAATGAATCAAGGAAAGGCTTTTGAAAGTTTAAGAACTTTCAGTAATAACGCTTTGAATCCACCGGTGATTCAGGCAATTTTCTATGGTTTTGGCATTAATGAGTTTAGCAATGAAGGAATCTGCGTACGGCCAGAAGAAGAAAAACATATGGCCAGGGGACTCTATCCAACAAAGAAAAATCAACATAACAGAAATACCAAAATACTGCATTTTTGCACTTGTAATACATAATGTCTATTGCTTTAGGTAAATATTATATGAAACAGTGGAAATATTTTTTAAAAAGAAACAAATGAAAATGTCCTACCAAACAAACAGAGTCAATGACTTGTCTTAACATAGTTCATCCATCTAGGCCTGCCTCGGGCCGACGTGTTCTTGCTTCTGCTTTCTGTTCCTAATCTGTTCAACTAAAGAACATTCGCTGAATTCAGTTTTATCATCAGAGAGATTGTGAGGGATTGCATTTTATCTCAACGTATGAGATCAAACATGAATGCCAGCCAAAGGAGGACTGAGAAAAAGCTGAAATGTTTTGAGTGAGATGTTTTTTGAGATATTCGAGGTGAAATAGGGAGGAGGAGGTTGGGAGTTACAACTTCACTACGCTGGATGTGATATGGAGCTAAAGAGATACAATGAGAGTTTGTATGTGAGGATATAAACTGTATGAGTGGGAGGATGATATGAAATTCTTATCATATGTGGTAGGCAGGTCTCAACAAGCCCAACAGACGGCTTGAACTCTGTAGCAGGCAAACTGATGGTGTGGACGGTGGTTAGATTTTTTCTGTTGTGCTTGTGTGACCAGCTAGCTATTAAATTGATTTAATTTAAATATCTAAATTTATATCTCTTCCCTTCCCTTCCCTTCCCGTCCCTTCTTTTCCTTTTTCTCTTCTCCTCTTTTCCTTTATTTGTATCACAGGCAGAGCAATGACTGATGCGACATAAACATGAACCAAACCTTAATTTAAACATCCAGTATTGTGCAGTTAACATGAACTCAAATACTCTTCCCAGAATGGACATATAACATTTTGAAATTAAATCAGAATTTCATGGCTTCATCGTGTCATTTCATCACCATTTTTTATGTCTTACGTATTTTTTGATCCATTGTGTTCATCAGGTGAGGTTGCAGATGCAGAGAATGCGGACTGTCTCCACTGCGACGAGGGTTGCAAGCACTGTGAGCGCAGTGAGTAGACATCTTTCTCTCACCCCTCACTTTCTCGCTTTCTGCCTCTTTCGCCTTCTTTATCAAGCAAATTGCCGAAATAAAACCAAGTCCACTATAGCTTCAGCAGCAGCCATATACTGTTGCTACAGGGCACACCACAATATCTTGCCTTAACAGTGACTGTGGATGAATGAAAGTTGTGCTGTTCAGCATTTACTGTTGTCACAGTTGCAGAGATTTATCATTTCAGCCCTCAGGAGTGAGATGCAGTGAGATGTTAGGCAAACACGTAACCAGAACATGACACCTAATAAAGGATTTACTGTACTGGATGTGTTGTGACAGTGCAGTTGTGAGGTGGGGTGCCTGCATTTGCCGGTGACGCTGCCATTGATTGTTGGTGCTCCTCACTCTTTGCTGTGGGCTCTCTATAACTGCAGATACATCATCATAAATGTGCGCAAAGGAGCCTCAACAACAGAGCTAAGTTATTAAACTGTAAAGGGATCTGCAATTAATGAAAATCTTATTTACTCCAATAAGCTTCATTCATTAGGCGAGCCGTTAGGACAAACATAGAGCATTTCTTAGAACTTAACTGCAGATTTCCTTAATTATCACACACCTTACTGCATTAGAAGTACCGGTGTGTATACCTGCATTAGGTATTTGGACTCATATTTTTCCCTTTTTGCAGGGCTGATGTTGCTTACCTTCCTCACATGGAAAGCTACCTGAAATCTACCTGATGTCAGAGGCAGGCACTATTTATCCCCCAAAGGGTTATGAAAAATGTCTATTTCCCACTCCTGAGTTAATATTGCTTGGAACTATTCAACTGCTATTTCCCTCCGAACTTCTGAATAATGATTTGAGTAAGATTTGTTTTGTTTTTTTCTCAGCACCATGAAATGTTAAAACACACAGTCTTCCTTAAATCTCACTCCCTGCTCTCTTCCACCTCACCCTGTCAGTACAAGTCACATAAAGACGGGAGCACTTCCTTCTCCCAGAGATGATTACCGACATACCATAGAAAGTTGTTATTGTGCTGAACTAGTCTGAGGTGGAGATAGGCTGTTATTATGTCATTATGCATTCTGGGTGGAATATCTTTCTTCACTCTCACCCTCACCACAAGATCCCCGCCACCCACTCGCTCTTAGTAATCACAATTCCGCAAGCTAAACAAGTCAGTCAGCAGATTGGAGTTTTGAGATGATTGGCCCTTTGACACGATGCTACGGGCAAAAGTGAAGATGAAACAGAACATGTGATGTCTGAGACTGGCATCTGAAAGGTGTGTGTGCATGCTTACACTATGTGTCATCCTGCATGTCTAAGGCTATGAAAGCCAGTTTTAGACATTTACAGTAATATGAGGACATTTCTGGAATGTGAGGTTGTCTTGGTCGGTCCTCACTTTTTTGTGGGGCTACTCTGGATGTAGGTCTTAAATCAGAAATAGGATTAGATATGGTTAATTTTAAGACGTGCTATTGCGCAATAAAGAGGAAGTTCACTGCAAAATTGTATCATCATCCTTTTTTAATGTTTGTGAAAACACTGAACAAGCTGGTTAGTGGTTTTACAATGGTGATAAAAGACCCCAATTACGCAAAAGAAGGCCGAACAAGTGTTCTGAAGCCAAACACTAGTTGTTAAGTTTTGGGTTTTATTTTCCATTTTGGGTGAACTATGCCTTTAGGATTGGGTTTACCAGTTTGTAATATGAGGTGTGTGTGTGTGTGTGTGTGTGTGTGTGTGTGTGTGTGTGTGTGTGTGTGTGTGTGTGTGTGTGTGTGTGTGTTAGTTTGTAATGTGCTGTGAGAGATGCACCAATGAGCTCGCCAGCCTGACTCCAGTGATAAGATGCAGCAGCACCTACTCAGTCCTATCTCTCCCATCAAATTACTTCAGTAATTCTTTTTAACTCATCATCGGGTTTATACCCGTTAATCCCCTCTCCATTCTACATTCATTAATCATGGAATAAAGTTTTGAAAATATTTTATTATTGGATCTTTCTAACGTTTCAAATCTGTCTTGGCTCTGTGTAATTTTAGGAATGGCACTGACACATCTTGTGAAGTCCAATGACAAAAGCTCTCGTGGGCTGGGAAAATCACCAGAAGTTGCCTTTTATCGGGGATAAAAAAAAAAAAACCCCTTCATTATCTTTGCCCTCCTTGGCACATGGTGCCATGGCTTCCTCTGTTACTTGGCACTGCTGCTGGCACATCTCAAATCTCTCTTAAAGTTTTTTTCTGTGAACATCACCAGTCCTCCCTGGGCATCTGTCCTCTTCTTTCATTCCTTGGTTACATTATCTCAAGATAGTTTTCTTTTCATTGATGAGGGTTGTTAAACACCTTTTTTGACCATCACTGTTCAAGATAAGATTTACAAAGACTGCGCAATGCATCGTTTGTTCACTCTGATATCAACTACTGCTGATCCTCACTAGGGCTATAGGGCTTCAGGAAAGCAGTGGTCCTACAGCTCCTTTACTGTGGAGCTGGACTGCTTCTGCTCATGGGCTGATGGCACGTTAAAACTCATTTCACCCCCAGTGTTCAGCTGTTTTTATGCTCTTTTCCATGCTTGATTATATTCACACATCTATTCTCTTTTTCTCTATCAGCAACCCAACTCTCAAACGCTTCTTGCTAAACGCACTATGTCAGTTTCTCCGTCGAAGGTGAGGGTTTGAGGTGATAATAGGGTTCATCCTTCCCCAATCTTGTCTGTATTATCACCTCTTTTTTTCTTCTTTTTTTTTACTGAGATGAAATCGTAAAATTAAATAGCTAGTCAAATTACTGTGTGATTGTCTGCATGTTTGCATATGTAGCATGTAGCCTGTGAGTACATATAGACTGTAAATGTGTTAGTGCTTGCACATTCCACAAGTGCATACTTCAAGATATGCCAGTTTAAATTCTGTTGAAATCCCTCCTCCCCTGGCCTGCACAGTTAATATTTATGTGGGCGCTATTTTCTCTTTTCACATAGACACAGCCTGAGGGCATGATTTCCGGCTCCTCACTCCCTCTCTCTTGTTCTATACCTCTGTCCCTCCCACCTTTCCTTTCTCCCAGCCTCTCTCTGCACGAGTAATTGCTTTCACAGGTAGTGGCTTGTTGACTGGATTGAAGTGCAAACCAGTGCAGTGTTAAGTTGTAGGTGCTGGTAGGAGACAGAGAGAGGAATGGGGTGCGGGGGTCGATGGAGGCTTTTCTGGAGAGGTCCCAAGCGAAAGTCTACAGAAGGGGCTTTTTTAGAAGTTATTTCCACCCCCCCCCCCTTCTGCTTACTGTCTGGTCTTTCTCCCCTTCCCTTTTGCCCCCCGTCTTGCTCCCTCTGTCCTGTTTTGACACTGGTGGACTAAGGGATGACAGCATTGCTCCACCTCATGCACCAGTTGGACTGACGGCAGGAATTAATTTGTTTAGAAGAAAAATGAATTTTCTGTTTTGGCATGTTTACAAAAACCCTCTCACACACACCTGAATTACTTATTAATATCCCCTGCAGTGTCCAATAAAAAAGCCGAAAAAACAAACAAACAACACATAAACAGAGATTTTCCAAGTGTTTTACATAACCTGTCACTCACATTATGGTCATCCTTGTGTTGTTCAGCACAAGTACGCCTGCAGTACAAGCTAAACAGACAATGCAGAAGCAGCAGCATCTGACTTCCGACTTCTTTAAGATCTGAGAAATTAACAGATATTGTATATGTGAACTGAAATGGCCACAGAGGCTCTTTGACTTTTAGATTTGTTTGAAGGCGTCTGGTTCAGATTTTTTTGCTGCTTAACTGATCACCCTCACCGATGATTAATCTGAGGGTGCCATTCAGCTCTACGGTGAACTGAACTCTTTTATTGTGTGTTGTCAGAGTGCCTCCTGCTGGTGTTAAAGGAAACTGGGATTGGAGAAATCACAGTGCTAGCTTTGAGAGCACAGTAGGTGAGATGGGATATAAAAGCCTGTCACCACCTGAAATCGGCAGTAAATTAAGGACTGCTGCTTCACCTATACACATGTCTGGGCAAAAGGTGTAAAACCTACAACATTATATTTAAATGTGATTTGAACAGAAGCTGCAACAATAAATACTAAGCTTGGTCCAGTAGGCTTTCGTTTTTTGTCTTGCTTAGAGATTGCAAACACCGCCTGTTCACTAAGTCCAGAATTCACAGCCGACATGCCCGATCTGTTGTTAATGATTTATTTTAATTTCTGCTCTTCATCACAGAGGATTCGGAAGAGCAGGACCAGGAAACCGTTTGCCTCAAATGTGAAGATGGTTACTACCAGTAAGTCTCTTTGGTTGAGAGTTTCACTGAGTTACACCCCCGTATTCAATGGTCCTAATACTGACACTATCTGTCTGTCTATCTGTCTTTCAGGTTAGGCACAGACTGCCATCACTCCTGTCCAGATCGGACCTACAGCTCAAACGACACCATGGTGTGTGCTCCGTGTGAAGACAAACGATGTGTGATCTGTGACCTGTCCCAGTGCTACTGGTGCGAAGATGGATTCTACGTCTTCGGTAATATTTGATCCATTTATATCCTGAGCTGGGTTATGGTTTGAGTGTCGGCTGATAAACTCCTGGGTCCAGAACAAGTGACTCAGTATCCTTCAGATTTGGTAGACAGGCTCTGCCTGTAGTTTCAGCGTCATTGCTCTGTTTTCAGCATCAATAACCTTTCCACCTGGAGACATTCCTGGGGAAACTGTGATCTGCATCTGATTTTCATACCAGTAATCATATAACCTTTTATGATTACTCGAAACTATTAAGGAGCAGAGAAGATTAAGGATGTTATCAGGGAAGACAAGTGTCATATTGATTAATGAAACAGGTGGACGTTTTTAATACTTTTGTACTGCTTTTATAATGTTAAGCTTTATACTCAAGGTTTGGACATGACCTCTGCTCCATATAAGCTGTGCCTTTGTGTGGCTTGTGCAACATGTCAAAAGAGATGTAAAAGAGTACACTGTCTTCTGAGGGTTGTCACGACATAAGGAAAAGAGCAAGATATTGAGAAAGCGGAAAACACTGGTGTCTGAGTTTGATAAAAGCGACTCCTTATTTGGCAGAGATCGCCTTGTGCAACATAAGGCACCCTAAAAGGCCTCAGACCCCGATACTCAATTATCATATACGACAGATAACGCCTAGGTTGCATAAGATAACTCCCTTTAAGGAAAAGGTAACCCTAGACAACCAATCAGAGATAAGAGAGAAGGCATAGCCTGATGAAGGAGTCAAACCTTCAGAAACAGTGAGCAGCAGCGGTAACACTCAGAACACAGGGCGTTGAGCTTCAGTAGGATCTCTCGGTTTGTGTGTTCTCCCAAGATCTTGGGATCTTTTTTGCATTTCAAACTTCTCTCAGACTCCATCACTTCTCGCTCACATCAACCAACCCGGGGAAGTCAATCCGACTTCAACAATATCCCAGACAGTATTTTTAAAAATGTTTTTAAAGACCTGTATACATTACAGTAAAAGTCCCCATTTGTTGGCCCCTATGATCACAAGCATGCAAGTCCAAGTGTCAGAGATGACAAATTATTTCTTTCATTAAAAGAATAATAAGTTTAAGGGTACATAAATGAAGTAAAAAAAAAAAAAGAAATGCATTTATGTGTCCAGAGGGAGAATGTGTGGATCGCTGTAAGGAAGGTTTCTTTGCGGATGAGGAGAGCCGGGACTGTGAGCCTTGTCACCGTGCCTGTCGTACCTGCGGAGGACCACGATATGATGACTGTGACTCTTGTGAGGACGGATTCACGCTGGAGAATGGGGAGTGTTTGGAGAGAAAAAAATTGGCCACCTGCCCTGAGAAACACTTCAGAAACAGTATGTCAAATGTTAATTTTACCTCAATACTAAATGTTAAACGAGATGTTGACAACTGATAGTGAAGCATGTTGCAGTGAAATATGTTTCCCTATCGTTAAGTACTCATTAACACATCCTCTAGTCTATCTTTCATTACATTTTCAATGCTTCCAGTTACTTCTTCCCTCTCTCATGTCATTCATGTCTTACTATTCTGTCCTGGTTTCTTTTTTCCTTTTGTCATTAGATAAGGACGAATGTGAGCTGTGCCACTCCTCCTGTAAGACTTGCTCTGCTTCAGGGAAGGAGGACTGCAGGAGCTGCTCCTCAGGTAAACATATTCTGTCTGTATGCATCATTAGACTGAGCTTGTGAAACTAAAAAATGTTAATTGGGCTTATCTTAGATGTTTTAGACAAACTTGCTATTAAAGTACATTTTTTTTTCTTTAGCAGACAGTGTGAGAAAGGATGATAAAGAATTTACCTTAAATTTAAAGGTGTTGTTGACTAGTCTATCTTTTTGTCTTCAGGTCGATTTTTGACTGCTCGACAGACGTGCATGTCTCATTGTCCATCTGGTACATTTGCCAACAAGGCATCCAGCCAGTGTGAGGACTGCTCGAAAGGGTGTGTCATCTGCCAGGACCCCCAGCAGTGCCACCGTTGTCGCAGTGGGCTTCACCTGCAAAATGGAGTGTGTGTGGTGGAGTGTCAGAGGTGCTTGTCATGTTTTCTCACTTCCTGACTTGAACACACGCTATGGTAATACATCCAAGATACCTCATTCTCTCCTCTCACTGCCTCTTTTCCAGAGGGTTTCCTCAAGCCGGTAAATGCCAGCCGTGTGCCCCAGAGTGTGCATCCTGTCAGGGAAACTCTTCTCACTGTCTAAGCTGTGAGGGGCAGCACTTCCTGCTGGACCACTCCTGCAGGTCACACTGTCCAAAGGGCTATTATACTGCAGACACAGAATGCCGTCGCTGTCCAGCTCACTGTAATGACTGCAATCAGGACGGCCTCTGTAAGAGTACGTACGCTGGGTGGAGCAGTGTTAGTGTTAGCAGAGTAGTTTTAGTAATAGTACCTTTCAGTAATATATAAAAATATTTCCACTTTAGACAGACATGCGTACATCTTTATGACTGAAATTCACAGTATACACTAAATCTTAGTATGAAAATACTAGGAAATATGATGGGTCTCAAGGAAAAGACTTGACATGACATAAATATAATTTTTCTAAATGTACAGGTTTTCTTTGATTATATCAGTGTTTGTTCTGTGATTACCACTGATGCTAAACACAAACAAGCTATTATCCCTGACTGAATCATGCTATAGGAGTGAAAAGGGTGTGTGAAGAATAAGCCAGTCTGAGGAATAGGAGGTGAGTGCTGACTGAGGGAAAGAGGGAGAGATTAAAAAGGTGAAGTCTACGCAAACAAAGAGTAAGGAGTTTTGTGTATAAATTCATCCTAGCTTTCATCACAACCAGCCATGGGATATGGCTGCATGAGTGAAAAATGTTGTTTTCAGTGAAAACAAAAAAAACAAAAAAACACCCTAAAGCACAAATAAAAGTCTACTTTCAATACTTATACAAATATTATTATCATATATTTTAAGTCAGATGTATGATAATTGCCACTGAATTGTTTAATTTAGTTTTTTGAAATTAGTCATCATAGGTTATAACAGTAAATCGTAAAATTGAAATCAGTGGCCTAGATTTCAGATTTCGAAGCCGTCCTTTGAAAATGATGTAAACAACAGTGTTTTGCCTTTCTTATCTGCATTACTCTTTATCGCTCCCTCTCCCAGAGTGTGCAGATTACTACTTCCTCCATGCGGATAAGTGTGTGGATGATTGTCCCAAAGGCTACTTTGCCAGCGAGAAGCAACAGGAGTGTTTGCGTTGCCATGCTGACTGTGCCTCGTGTGACGGACCAGGCTTTGATGACTGTGATCTGTGTCGCAACCCGAAAGCTGTCCGTTACAACGGGGAGTGTCTGGCTGAATGTCCCACCAGCACTTATTATGATGCGACTATCAATGAATGCAGAGGTAAGGAAGTTGGAAACTTAATGTGATGTGAAACAAATCTGAAAAAAAATATTGATATGCGATCATTACGGGATTTTCTGCCTTTCCCAAGATTCTAGTCGGCTGTGTCTGACGGTTTCTTATTTTCCCAGACTGTGACAGGACATGTTTGACCTGCTCAGGCCATGAGCCCTCATCCTGCCTCAGCTGTGACTCCAACAGGCGGAAAGATGCCAGCGGACACTGTGTGTGGTTCAGTCAGTGCTCTCTGCACTCATACATGGACCAGAATGGGGAGTGCCAACAGTGTCACAAACTCTGCCATGGCTGTTCTGGGCCAGGCAAAGACCACTGCCTCAACTGCCACGAGCCACACTTCCTACTGAGTATATAATTGAACTAAGCTTTAGTAGTAAACATTAGAGTTAGTAGTAAATATTTTTGATTACTCTTAACAAAATGTTGTGCATCTTATCGACCCAAAGCAAACTTCTCCCTTAGTGTTTTGACTTTCTGCCTGTGTCCATCAGACAGCACATGTGTGCAGGAGTGTCCCGTGGGCTACTATGCTGAGGACAGGGATGAACGTGTGTGTGAGCGCTGTCACTTCAGCTGTAAGTCGTGTGTTGGCCGTCACAGTGTGCAGTGTGTCACCTGTAAACCTGGATTCTTCAAGCTGGGAAGCAGCTGCGTCGAAACCTGTTCAGAAAGGTAAGAAGAAAACACACACATATTCTCCTCTCCTCTCCTTTTTCATGGAAGAACATCATAAACTAAACAGACATTCTTCCTCCTTTTCAGTCATTTTGGCAACCCCAACACCATGGTTTGCGAGCGCTGTGACCCCTCTTGCAGCCGGTGTTGGGGTCCCGGTAACAGAAACTGTCTGAGTTGTCGGGGAGGCTTCGTCTATCTGAGGCAGTGGGGACGATGCCTGCACAGCTGCCCTCCAAGCTACTACCAAGACAACAGGTCCAAGAAATGTCTCAGGTGTCACCCAACTTGCAAGACCTGCAGCGGTAAAGAAATCCTGTCATGGCTTATTTCTGTCATATGTTGTTGTTTTTTCTGGCTGTATTTTTGTGTGATTTCACATTATTGAACGTGCATTGTTATGTGTCACTGTTTCCCTTTTTTTTATTTTTGCGTTTTAAAATGACATAAAAATCCTCATAAAACTTTCTGATTCCACTGTAATGTGAAATATGGCATGTTGCAGTTGGAGATAAGTTCCACAAGTACAAATGGCAATTATGACCATTTAATCAAAACTGCAGACTTTTCACAGGTGAAAAGGGCAAAGAATAAAAAAAAAAAAAAAAACAAAAAAAAAACCTAAAAGTATATTGGAGGACATTTTTTTTAACCATTTTATTGGAGAGTACAGTTGAGAGCTGATGGGAAGTAAGAGGAGAGAGAGCGAGAGGGGATGACATTTACAAAAGGTCCCTGGCTGGACTCAAAGCGGTTGTAATTACAAGGTCAGCTTCTTAAACCACTGGACTGCCAGCACGCCCCAGAATTAAACTAATTTACCCCTCATCTCTACATACTGTATGTCTACATATATTCTCAGATAACCATGTGTTTAACTGTATTACTATAATAAAATAATGACATATTTATCGTATTTTTCACCCTTCAAGACATGATGTACTTCTGCTGCATCTATTGATGTGCTATTTTTTGCATTACGTTCAGCCATGTGATGACACATGACACTACTTCCTATTGTGTGATAGCTGTCTCTTTGACTCTCTTCTTCCAGATAAAGTAGCTTTGGCCTGTCAGTCCTGTTATGAAGGCTACACTTTTATGAGTGGCATCTGTGAGTCCCAGTGTCTTGTAGGCTTCTACGCCGCTTCACAGGTATCAAACAGCTTTTGTGTTACTCACATTACAAAGAATGTAATTTTTTGTTTATATTTAACTAACCTCTCACATTTTCCTTATGGAAAAAAAACTTTACACACATTATGACTACAACATATGAGAGCTTTAGCTACAGTTTGGCCGGGATGTGCTGAGCTAATGTGACACTCATACTCATACTGCTGTATAACTAATTCCTCTGTTGCTCCAGGGCTCTGAGTCCAAGAGCGATAAGCCAAACTGCAAGGCGTGTCACTCGTCCTGCCTAGACTGCCGAGGTCCCAGTATGTGGAACTGCACTGTGTGCCCTGCACTCCAGATCTTGTCTGATGATGGCCGCTGCCTGAGTTGTTGTGGAAATGAGACACGCTACGATGATAAACCAATACCCAGGGAGTGCTGTGACTGCCAGGCCTCACGAGGTAAAAAAGAACACACACTGGAACACAGCTTCCACAAAAACACACGCAGATCACTGGGGCCTCTTGTGTCATCTTGGCAACGCAAATTGCTCTTTACATGTGTGTGTGGCATCAGTCACAGTCTTTCGGGGCATCTGCCGTTTGTCATGGTTACCCTGTATAATGCATCTAATTGACAGCTTTACAGGGGCTTCCAATATTTTAGAGTGATGCTAAGTATGTTCCTACTGCCAGGAATTTTCCAAGCTTTCTTGGCCTCTGGTGGTCACAGGTCGTCACTGCATTTCATTGGAACTAGAGTCTTACAAAACACACTCATGTCAATCAAGGATTTGTCAGGAGCAACCCCAGTATACAGATTACATTTGTCTAATGTAAACTAACGGTCTGCTCCATCTCCTTCTTCTCAGACGAGTGCATCATGGGTGTAAACTTTATAGTGGGGACAGCTGAGGATTTAGAGGCTAAAGGCCACCCCGCCAAACTCTTTGTTACCGTCTGTGTTCTATTTGTCGTCTCCGTGGGCGGAGTGGTCTTCCTCTTCCTCAGTGCCCGATCTAAATCCCTTGCCATCGCACCCAAAACCACAGCTGGAGGCTATGAGAAACTGGACACCAATGGAGGCGTCATCTCACAATCCACCACCCCCTCATTTGGGGAGTACAGTGACCGAATCATTGGATGTAAAGATGATGAGGAAGAAGATGACGATGATATTGTATACATGGCACAAGATGGGACAGTGTATAAGAAGTTCAAGTACGGACTCTTGGATGAAGATGAGATTGAGCTGGAGTACGATGACGAGAGCTACTCATACAGATGAAAATGAAGCACAAAAGACCTGGACTGGACAGAAAAAAGCTCTTCCTTATGTTCTTCTTCCTTGAAGTATAAATATGTTGTGAAAATTATTTCTCGTTTATGGAAAGTGCTTGGAATAGAGAGGGGGACTGAGCAGTCTTTAGATGAATGATCTAAAAAAGTTGGATCTCTTCAGATCATGTTAGAACATTTAGCAGGTGAAACAGTCATGTGTGAAGGAGGGTAACAAGCACACACTGCCTTTAGACCAAAATGTTTTTCAGAGACATTATTAGGAATGACACAAATCTGGAAGCTATTTGAGTCATAACAGCCAGTTACCAATCAACATGTTAATATTTATGGTACGTGAGATATGTCTAGAGAAGAATTAGTTAGTTGTAACAAACATTTTGTGCATTAAAGTCTGAAACCTCATTATCATGGTATAATCAACATATTCCTTTAATCTTTGCTCTAACCATATTTACATAGGCCTCAAATGTAATATTTGGCCATTAATCAGATTTTTTCATGTTTGTCTAAACAACAACAGAAGGTTGGAGGCACAGAAAATGGGCTGCGTTGGTGGTTCCCTATCTTTTCAAAAAGCTCAGCTTACTTATTCTCCTGTCAGGGTGACTTATCGTCATGATAAATGATTTGAAAACATCTCCAACCTGCTACCTTGCTACAGTTTTGTTCACCATATGCAGTTACAGTTGATCACAGTTGGCAGACTTGTTTGCAATGACTACTGTTAACTTTCTTTCAGTGTGAATGGCAGTGTTTGGCTGCAACAAAAAGGGACCAGAGAGAATTAAAAAAGGAGAGATGATACAACCAAAAGAGTAAACTAACTTTTAGTGTTCCAGCTTTATCCTGCTTAGGCTGAAAAAGTTGTATCACAACTCACATACAAGTGACATGTGCAGCTACATATATGAGACAAAAATCTGAGAACAAAAATGTCTGACGTTTGCAAAGCACTGAGGAGATCTGGTCCAAGTCTGGTCAGAAAAATTTGAAGTATAAATCTAGCACAGACATTCACAATTCATCAAATTCCAGGTAAACCTGCAAAGGTCATCTAGATTCAGTTTGCTTTTTAAATCACTGTCGACCTCATCTTTTACCTCAAAATCAATAATTTGTGTTTACTCTCTGATTATGCAAGCTTTGATTGGGCTTGAGTGACAGACGTTTTTTGTAAGAAGAGTTTGAGGGGACCTTGTGAATGCGTTGACAATAACATTCATTTTCATGTATTTCCTCACATTTTCTAGAATAAATCAATTTTTGAGTTTACAACATAAAATAATATAATACGTATTGTCTGCTGATATTGCTTGAAGACAATGCTACACAATGATACAATCATATTAGTCACAATTTGCAGGGGTAGAGGTCAAGTCAACAGCACTTTGATTTTTCTGTAACAAAACACCTCATTAAACACATCCACACATCAGGACTACATTTCATTACTATTAATTCCAAATTTTAGTGTATGTTATTGATCAACAATCCGATTCACTCTACCTTTGGACAGAATGCATATGTAATATACTTCCTCTGTTTCTGCATCACCTGGATCAAAGCATTTACAGACTTAAATGAATCATAATATTACTGTTCTTTACTGCTGCCCTTTGCTGTATCTTTTTTTAACTGGACTGTGTTTCGCACTGAAAGAGTCCCCTCATAATTCAAAGCAAAATTTACACTGAAGCACAATCTGATCTGTAACCCTTTGTGGTACTGTGACAGTGCCTGTGTCTATACCTCTACTTACAGCACGACAGAACGTTGCAGAAGATGTGATTTTCCCAAACAGTTTCTCAAAATATTTTCTTCTAGACTTGCTTTCACGTTTTGACTTCACTGTTGAACATCTGGCTTGTATTGTCTCGCTGAGATAATAGCACGCCTGCATCCCACTTACTGGTAAGTGGGAAGAACAAATCATTTGTTTTTCTTTCTCTGTACCTGCTTGCAGTGGAACATGCTGTGAATGATTGTTTCATAATAAACCAGGATTTTGATCTGTGTTTTGCCGGTGTGCAATCTTGTTATGAAGTGCTGTTGCGTTGGATGCAGACCAACACACAAGTGACTGCTGTGACTACTGAGCTTAGTAACATGTAATTGGATCTGGTGTGTGATTTGGTTATGTAAGAAAGCTAAATCAGTGTATACTCATTTCAATAAATACACTTCCTTTTTGAGCCTCTTTTGACATATGCAACTTTGTTCTTAATTTACCTGTCAACATAAAAGGGCAACAAACATACTGGTCTATTTAATATTCAGTATTCGCAAACAAATTGAAAATGAAGACCCCCTGGAGATATTTTTGTACTATAACCTTTTCACTGAATCCCAAGCATAACAGGTTGGGTCCAATGTCTAATCTCATACTAGACTGAACAAATAGACACAGCACTGACTCTGGGACATCTGCCACTGTGCCTCCTTCACACACGTTGGCTTGATTTTGGCTTTGCCTTCCCTCCCTCGTTAAGGAATTTTTGAAATATGACTACGTGACGTTCGAATCTGTGCATATTTGCGGAAGCTGATATTAGGACAATAACAACATTAAGGCAAGTATCAGGAAATGGTGTCCCAGAAAAAAAAAAAGACGGTCATGTGACTATCTTTTCATACTGTTTCCTGGTTTTTATGCTATTTGAACTTTAATCGTATGTCCCTATCACCTTAATATGTGAAAATAAAAAAAGGAACTTAAAAACGTATATTGATCAAATTATTTATTTGATTAAATGATATAAAAACACATGAATGAAAACATAAAGGAGTTGTTGAGCCATTAACTCTATATGCAGTAAACCTGGTCCCTGTGTTAACTAGAATAAATACTTCCAACAGCCTGGAAAACATTTGTGTTAGGGTTATAAAAACTTCCCTTAAAATCTTTGATAGGTTTGAAGAAGCAGCACATTACAATTTGAAATTACAGTGAGAGCCATTCTGTAGATTAAGTGCTTTAGAGGATGAACATAGTGGATCACATAGTATACAACAGGAAACAGTTAACAGTTAATTTGTCAACATAATTGCAATGAGGTACTGCTTCCAGTATTGGTTTTTTCGTGCTTTCAGCTGACAATTTTCCAGCTTTAGTAAAGAAACTAAACTGATTAAAATGAAACATACAAAAACCACCGGACTGAGAAATTTTCTGCTGCACTCTGCCTGTGAAAGGATCACAGCTACTGTTGCATGACAAATATCAACATTCATAAAATTCAGTCATATCTTTTACTTCCTAAATAACACTTTAATAAACTAAAATACAGTAAAGACTGAAAATCCTAAATGACATAGCTTAACTCATACATGTCATTCATTTAAAACTATTTTTTTACAGGGGTTCAAAAAATTGTATACACTTAGTTAAATGTTTGACTGCTGGTCATTTCCTTTGTAAAAGCTTAACAGGTGCAGGCGCGCGCACACAAAGATCTAAAAGCAGTGTAAAGAGCTACTCCTCTTACAGGATTTTGGCAACAGTTTTTGAATGTATTTGTAAAAATGATTAAAGTATACTGATGTAAAGTATTGTATGCATATTGTAGATTTTTCTGTTCAGACTTGACCATCCTTTCACATTTGTGTGGTACAAATTTGAGTTCAACACTTCAAAGACTGCTGCCCTCTGCAATGATCCGAGAAGGGAAGAGGAGCTTTGGACGTTATTCTTCTTCATCTCATCTCACGTATCAATGTTTTAATATCTGTAACAAACCCACAGAGACTAATAAACTGTAGGTCTGAGCATCAGGCATGCTGCAGTGAGAAAAAACTGGGCAAAAACTTCACCGACATGCATAAGAACTTACTTGCTTCTTTAGCCTTAGTGTTCCTCAGATCATCTCATCATCTGAATATGTTGAAATTATTTAAAAAGTCTATGCTTAAAACATGTTTTTGTACACTTTTCCTTTAATAAATAACTATGCTGCTGGTTATTCAATAATTCAAGTTTACAAGATATTCAGATTTTTTTTTCCTGCATAAAGCAGCAAAAACCTCCAATCCAATCTCCGGTTCAATGTAAAAGGGCCATTCATTTCTAGGGCAGTGGTGAACATTACAAGGCTTGTATCACCTTGGAAAGGAAAGACATCTTGTCAAAAAGAAATTGAGAGATGAAAGCAAGGATATTTTTAACACCCTTTAGCTTGTAACACACACATAACACCACAAACATAACAAACATACAACATCATTATTTAATCTCCCTGTCTTCACACAGATGCCTTGCATTTAGCCACATCATTGCATAAAGTCATCTAACTGTGCGACCCGTGTTTTTGTTACAGATAATAATGCTCAGACTTTCCCTCTTAAACATCTGACACACAAACGAATCTCAACAGAAAAAGACAGAGTAAGTGACGTATTTATGACCATGGCTAGATAGGGTTCAAAGAGTTGAGTTTATGATGTATATTTGTGTTCTTCCTTAAATACAGATTATTACAAAACTGCTAGTATTTTCTGGTCACCCTAGTCCAAAGATCTGTGTTCTTTTTTTTTTTTTTTAGGTACCTTCTCACATAAAACATTCCAAATATACAGCAGAAGCAGTGATATCCAAGAGCTGCATACAGCAATCTGGTGTGAATATACACGAATGAATATCATCTATTAAGTGACTGTCTGCAACAAACCAAACATTAAACACAGAAACATTGACAAAGCAAAAGAAAAATACAATTAAAAAATGATGGGTCGTTTATGATTATGTCTACACGTGGCCATGGCGACAGCTGAGAGATCGCAGAATGAGGTGGTGTATTTTAATGAGTACAAATGCACAAACCTGTGTGTATACAGAAATCTCCGTGTTATTCTGGTGTGTGTGTGTGTGTGTGTGTGTGTAAAGTGCTGCAGTCACAGCCACCTGTCAGTGACCATTCATAATAGTCTGTGACGTAGATACTGTGGTGGTGGGCAGGGCTGAAGATGAGCTGGGAGCACTGGTGAAGAAGTTGTCGTCTCTCAGTTTGAGATGCTCTGGAAGCTCCAGCTTGACCTTGGCCTCCTCAATGTCATTGTTGATGGCTGCAATGAGGGCTTCTGTCCGGAAAGAGACAAACACAATCAGAAAACAAGTGAGCGAAGTAAGAATATGTGTGTGTGTGAGATAGAGGTGAAAAGAGAAAAATAAAAAATTTGTGAGATCTACGGAAAAACTTATCTTTGAACCCAGGCACACAAAGATGGTGTGTGTGTGTGTGTGTGTGTGTGTGTGTGTGCGCGCGTGTGCATGTGTGTGTGGGAGAGAGAAATGTGTCTTACCGAGAGAGTCGTAGCTTCTCTCTGGACGGATGTAGCCCACCATGACAACACTGAGAATCTCACCATAAAAGTCCTCTTTGAACGTGTGAATCACATGGGTCTCCTAGAACCCAAAAAAAATAAATAAATAAAAATAAAAAAATAACTTATGTTCACAAGAGAACAACAAATTTTAAAATTCCCACAGCAGTCTTTCGCCTTAAGCCGTGCTTAAATGCTGCTTAAACAATTTGAATGTATTTGTTCCAAGATCTTTGACTCATAAGACAAATTCAGTGTGACATTCAGACCCCTCGCAATGTTTAAGGTCAGTAAAACCAACAAGCATAATCAAATGATTTTTCAACATAATGAATATGAGCGCTATTTGTATGATATGCTATGGATGATCTTTGACATTTTTACCTATTTTTCATGAACCATGATGGAACCAGCTATATTAATAGAAAGTCTATGAAACCTGTTTAATATTCCTGACAACCGAGAGAAACTTTGTTGAAGTGAAAATGCAGGAATATTTCTTTTCCCAGTCAAATATATTACCAAATAAGACAAACCATGACACTGAATATAATCAGTCTTTTTAACACTCTGCAACCAGCATTCATGTGCAGTCATGAAACAAACCACACTGACTGATCATTTATGCTTTAATGAATGCACAAGTTTGTCTTCACATCTTAATAATAGATTTTTAATGTGCACACTTTATTGCTGACACAGTTTGCGGAGAATGGTGCTTTTCTTGTACTTACCATGGACTTCTTGGTATTTTTGTAGTAAGGGTTCCAGCCAATGCTCATCACCATTTTGTGGACATTGCCATTACCCACGCAGGCCCAGCCATAGTAGATTCCTGTGCTGATATCTCCCGGAAGGTTGTCCACCACCGAGTCTGGGAAGTTGGCTGGAGATGGAAAGGAGAAAGGGGGGAAGAGTCAGAAGAAGAAAAAGAAAAAGATTAGCATGTAAGGTCAGCTAGGGAACTGCTCTGCCTGATATTAAGTTAGTTTCTTGCTCAGTGGCACTTCAAAGCAGATGAAGAGAGGTTTTTGTTGTTTTGTTTAAAGCAGAGAAAATTAACTATTTGGAAAAACGTATTAACTGGCTGTGAAAATAACCAGGGAAAGAAATCCATCCGCAAAATGTTCCATTATATAAAGATTAATTCTCACTTTTCACAAAACACATTGGTACTAAAGTTAAATGTCTTCACCTTCAGAAGCGCTGCGTGGTCAGACACAAACCTCATTTGTAAGAGCTGACGTTATTTGTCAAAGAATTTATTTATTTGTTCTTTCTGTTCAGTGGACAACCTGTCCTGCTTAGGAATCTTTTTATTTTTATTTTGTGGAATTTGGATCTTGTGCCTCAGTAATCTTTGTTAATGTACTCTGTGTCACAATACGTTAACTAAAGTCTGACTCAACATCAAAAATATTCTCAACCCCTAGGAATGACAACACACACTTTGTGAGAAGGGACGACTAATTCCAGCCACTAGTTTCCGGCTTCCACCTACGAAACGCCTTTAAATACCGTGTGTCCTATCTGAGGGTAAATGTCAGGGTAATAAAGAGAATAACAACAATATATCATTTATCATTACAAGCATAAGATTTGCTTTTCAATAGATTTAACAGGGTAGTGACAAGGTCAGATGATTAACTTCAAAGTTCAATGTTTATTTGCATTATTTTTGTCCGTAAGATATGACATTCTTACACAATTCTGGAACAGCCATCATTACATAATAGCTATTATTTCGGTAAATAACAGCGCTTTCCTGATCTGTCAAGTTCTGTTACTCAACTCACATTTAAAGAAAAAAAAAAAAAAGATGTGCACTCGTTGCGTAAAACGGTGCCGTCATACTTTTAAAGGCAGAAACTAACTAGTGTGACAGAATCAATCACACAGCAGTAAAAATATGTGTAATATTGGTTAAAATGTATATTAGTAATATGTGAAATTATAATTACACAAAATCTGTGAAAATAGTTATATTTATAGTTATAACCTGATATGTTATTTATCCAGAGGCAATATGTGGAACGTTTGAGTCTCAGTATCGGGACCCCGACGTCTCCCACCTTTACCTCTTTCCTCCAAGGGAGAGGTAGGCGACATTGTGGTCAGTTAAATTCACGGTTATAAGTTTACTTGTCAGCTTAAAATTACTGTGCAGTACGCTACCATATTCCCGCGTCATTTAATTTGTGTAGGAGCTCAAGTTACACGTGCCAACTGAGCGAATGATTTTGTTATTTACTTCTGTCTTCAAAATAAACGGCGATCAACTCTAAAGATATCCCGGTCTGAGCCTCCCCGTCAAAGCACAACGCACACAACGTCAGAGACCACCGGTCACACTAGTATGAATGAAGAGTAATCAATATCTGCCAATTCATCCGCTGACGGACATTTAGCGACACGTAGGTCATAACACACACCCACTGCCAATGCTATATTTATTATCTAAACTTACTTTGGTTTTTCCGGCCCCGTGTTAATAAGACCGATTCAGGCTGACCGAAGGGTTATCTGCGCAAACTAGGGTACAGGTTACTGAAATGAAAAACTCATACAGATTAGTGGGGGATGATCAACTCACCTGTGGGAATCCCCAGTTCTTTGCTTCCTCTCCCGAAGCCTCTGATGACCTCTCCCCGGCAGAAGTACGGGAGACTCTTCATGACTAGTTTCCCGGTAATAGTTGGCAGTCTTAGATGCACGCTACAGAATGACCTCGAACGACACAAGGAAGTCGAAGTGGCTACTAAACCAGCACTCTACTGTCGGCGTGCCCCTCTTTGCCAGCTAGCAAGAGTGAAGTGTTACCCTTGTGGAGTCCAAAGTCCGTCCTTGGATTTAGCTGTAGCTTCACCCGCCTGAATTGTTTGTTCCGAGTTGGATAAGGTTGAACCTTAGCCACTGAACAGCGACGGTAACAGTTCACCGACTATGCTAGCTAAGCTAACTACTGTTAGCTTCATCGGAGACACCCTGTTCCTAAAACAGTTTTGTCCAGAGGTGTTGGTTGTACAGTACTTGAGAATGACCGTCCCGGTTTCTCTCAGGTCCACTCGCAGTGTGACGGTGAATGTAAAGCCCTCGTGCTCGCAGAGAGCCAGTGATGTTACATGTGTTGTACACATCTGCGCCCGGAACGCTTCTGGTGATGTCATTGACCGCGTGACCAAAGCGGGCCAGGGCGTCACAAGTTGCCTTCGGGTGTTGTAGGAAATGTTGCGATTACAAAACGATGCCTCCCATGACCAACTCTAAAAGCCCGAGTGTTGCCCTCGTACGGTGGAAACCCTTGGCAAGTTCTAGAAAAGTATACTCAGTATGCTATCATTACATGTTACTTCTAAGAATTTTACAAATGTTGACTCGCAGGCTGCTCCCTATTCGCAGTAGGTGACTTGTTTCTTTCCTCACGACATTCATCGTCCCGATTCTCACGGACTATAACTTGCACATCACGCGAGTGTTTCCCGGAGCAGCAACTTTAAATTAATAAATGGATAATCTACTTATTTACCTACAACAAATATACTTGATTTCTCATTTTCAATAAAACGTCGTTCTTTATCAGCCCACAATTTGTCTAATTATAATTAGCGAATAGTAACTTGACGGTATAGCGCCCCCCCCCCGTCGATATACAGGACCAACCCAATTCTAACAGTTAGGTTTGTTGGTAGCTTCCTTTGGTGTTTGACTCCAACCACAAGAGGGAGACATATCCTTTCCCAAGCACTCAAACCATAGCCCAGGCAGCCCCTACACCTTGGATGAACTTTTTTTTACTTGTGTGACCCGTCATAATATAGAATAGAATATTTAAACTACTATACCATACTGAAATAATACGAGTATAAAGTCAGACGTCATTATTTCATTTATACATTTAAATCTGCAGGACATAAGAAAGAGATCATTAAAAATGAAAATATTAATTTAAAGATATATTAAAATTATTTTTCTGATTTTGAAAATGCAAGAGTTATTCATTCGGCATTAAATTTCTGCATAAATGCATACACATTAGAACAGCACTAAATACACAAATAAGTGGATTGAATGGAAAAGGATGTTTTTTCCACATTACTTGTTTGGCATTACATTCAACATCGCTACAATATTGGGGGAATATACTCAACAACAGTCAAACACGGCAGGGAGAAAATACCATTAAAATACCATTTGTCCTACATGAATAAACAAAGATTTGCAAGATATCTGGAACTGGTTTTACAAGCATTCACCTGCCTTGGACAAGTTAACCATACAAATTGCAGAAGAATGATTATAACCAGTTCTCCCTGTTACTGGCATGAAAAAAGTAAAATATACCACGCCCGATCTATCCAGCAAGGTCTGACAGGTAACAATAACACAATTATTCTGAGTAGATTTATAGGTAGTCATCTAACACAAACTCATTTTATGAATATATTTTTCTGAACTTATTTCAGTCAATATAACCTGTCCATTACGCCTACTTTAACCACCTGAATTTCCACTTCTGTTTTTTTAAGAAAACATTCATCCTGGTGTTTGAAGACCTACGTGATTGCCCCACTGGACTGTGTTAAAGGTTAGGCTGAGAAGCTATAGCAGAGTGATTGGTTGTGAAAACTTAACCTGCTATGGTGCTGTCCACTTTTAAATGTGTGTGATTTTAAATGACGGGATAGTATAGCATCATTTAAATGCATCAATTTATATACATTTCTCTATAAATGTCATAGAAATATGGTAAAAGTAATAATTGGATTCATTTGTATAGTCTCTTGGATTTCAAAATAAAAGCGTAGACTTGTACGACTCCAATCAGTGGTATACATATTCCCGCTGGCTAGATAAGAGAAAGCTTCAATTCCAGCTGTCAAGCCTGTATGTATGATAAATGGTTTTACTTTGAAAAATGCTACCAGGAAGTCTTACTTTCATTGCCTACTGTGCCTCCCATAGATAGACCAGAACAAATGTACCCAACAGGTCTGGAAACATCAGAAAGCAATAAGGGGAGAAACACAGAAGGATATGAAGCGAGAAAACTTGAATCTGATCTGCTGCTCGTGAATTCACTGGTAGGAAGCATGTATCTGTTCTGCTGTTGAGGTGAACAAAAGTTGTAAATTACTGTTATTTCATGATTTATGCTTAAATAATGTTACTTTCATTGAATGCCTGTGATTTCATCTCACAGATTTGTCTTAATTTGTTTAAAAAAAAGAGGTGTTAGTTTTATTTTAAAGTATTCAACAATAAATTCTGTTCTCTTATTACATACACTCACCAAGCACTTTATTTGGAATACCCAAGGCCTACACCTGCTTATTCTCGCTATTGTCCAATTGGTCAATCATGTGGGGGTGTGTTAATGTTTTCATTGAACATTCTTCTAGTGGCTACTTCTGGCATTCTCCACGTAAGAAATCTAAAGTCGTCTCAAACTGGTTTCATGAACATGACAACAAGTTCAGTGTACATCAGTGGCCTCCCCACGCACCAGATCTGAATGCAGTAGCACACCTTTGGGATGTGGTAGAATGGGATATCTGCAGGTATGATCTGATGCAATCACATCACCAGATCAGAATCTCAAACGAATGTTTCCAACATTGTGCGGAGTCAATGCCATGAAGTACTGAGGCCGTTTTGAGAGCAACGGGAGGCCCCACCCAGTATTCGTATGTTCTTCCGAACAAAGTGCTTGGTGAGTTTATTTTGCATGATGGCACAGTGATTTGAAATTTGATATTTAGAAAAAAATAGCTTTGCGATGGTGAAATTGTGTAAATTTTTTGGGGATCCTTAATCCGACACCCATCAATTTATCTTCTGCAGCAACGCAAGACCACCAAATATTTTACATTAAATACTCTTAATTTATACCAAACTTCGCCTTTTAAAATGAACATGTTCTCATATCACAATTTAAATATTGCTTGGGTTTGATTCACTCCACACAAAATAACTGAAAGGAACAATTTAGGTTTGTCAAGGTAGCCCTTGCGAGTTTTACAACTTTCTACTCAAGAAAAAGAAATGAAAAATGAAATGAAAAAATGAATTATCTGAACAGCAAAAGTTACAAAAAGGAAAATGTGATTATAATCAGCTGTGTTGCTTGGCTAATATTATACTTTATTGTTATACTTATATGAAAGTTAAACTACTTGTTCTAAAATCTGTTTGACTGAACATAAAAGTACAGGGTTTAGAAGAGAAAACTGATTGTGAAATTTTGAAAAGGGTGATAGGACATCGTTTCTTTTAAGGGGGAAAACTGGAAATCACAAAATAAAGTTGACTTTTCTTTGCTGATCTGAATCATCAATTGCCAAATGTCCTATGTGTGGGAAAAGCGAGGTACATTAACTCTTTAGTGAACAACTACAACGACTGATTTAAAATAATCAAATGTTAACCTGGTTTCAGACCTCCGATTCACCCTGAAAACCTCAGATTAGTTCAGCAATTCAAAAAGATTGAATTAAGTGAAACGAAATGGCAATGATCAGGCTACCGAAACAAAACCCTGGGGTCATAAAAGAGAATTTGTGGCCTTTAGAGAATAAGGAGTAAATCACTTACGTTCAGAGGGGCCTTCTTCCCCATTGAGGAATGGACGATACTGCACCTCGACACTTGAGTTCAGCCAGCTGTGTGCTGCTCACTGATTCTCATTTATGTATGTCAATGGGATGAACAGCAAAGCTCATTAACTGAACTCCGCACAACAGAAAGCCCACATCGACATTGTATTTTTAAATTGAATACCATAGGTTAAGTAATTCTTGTGTTTGGTGTATTATACGTATTAGAGCTTCATTTTATGTAGCACACATGCAAAAAGTTTCCTTGAAACCTATCAATAGAACTAATTCTAATTACAAAGAAGTATGTGAGTATCAACTCCTTACCAGAAGCAGAGCTGTGTCCTTGCAATGAAATGGTCTGTACTATTCTATTAAAAGGAAAAAAAAAACAAGTTCTAACATGTTGGACATGAAAAATTTCAAATCAGATCACTTTCACTCTGTCCTGAAAAAAGGTCTAATAAGCCACAAACAAAAAACAAACAAATAAATAAAAATTGTGAGGGACTAATAGTTTTTTGAACCCATTATGATTTAACAAAAAATATTTCTTTAAATAATTGTGCACAATGTTTTTCCCCAAATGTTTTTGTCTGTATCTGTCTAGGTATTTTTTCCCCAAATTTCATACAACTAATGAATTTTTTGGTCATACATTTCCTTTCCATAACCAAAGGAATATTGAGCAAAAATGAATGTCCGTAGACCCCAGGGATCACTACCAATATTGCAGCCTCGGGGACCAAATGTCCAATGACCAAAATGGGTAACCTTCTAAATATTATTTATTAAAAGAAAAACTTCAGTCTTAATGTTTTATCAGTTTGGGATATGACCATTACCTTTTTCCACAACACTCCCATTGGTCCAGTCATATTTGTATCGGTGTGCAGGGGTCCAGCAGTTTCACAGAACCTTGTGATAATAAGTTAATGTAATTGTTGACAAAAACAGGAGGATTCGAGTTTGTGTAATTTTCTTTTTGTTTATAATCTTTTTCCCTTTCCTTTTTTGCGCTCATGTTTCTGTTAATATCTTAACTGACTGTCTGCCTGTCCATTTAACACTATCAGTAGGTAGCCTTTCTAGTTAATACGTCCCAACAATATCCAGAGGGAAACATGAATTTGGTTTTATGCTCACTTTTACATTTTAAACACAGTCATATATGTGGGAAGAGAACATACTGTATGTGTTTTTATCATCTCCTTTATCACGATTCCAGGGGCAAGTTGGCACCTTCCAGTTTCACATACACGAAATGTAAAAAGTGATATGAAAATCAACAAAGAAAACATGGTATTATAATCAGTACTGATCCTTGATTGGTATTTTACTTTGGCAATAGTTAAAGTACTTGTAAAATAGATTTGACCAAACATACCAGTACAGTTGTAGAAAGGAAAACACATTATTTCAACTTTAGAAAGCTGAGAGTATAGTTTACCTTTGTTTAGCTCCAAATCTCTATCTTTTTTTCCTTCCTTTTTTTTAGCTCATTTTTCTATAATTGTATCATTTTTTATTGAATGTCCATTAAAAAACATCATTGACTAGGACCATTTCTACTTGAATATTATCTAAATGGTAACATGAACTTTGATTAATGATCAACTTTGAATTTTACACTTGAAAATAGTATGTCAATCTAAATAATCAGTGTGTCTGTTTCACTTCTCTTATCTTGTTTCCAGGAGCAATACATGGAACAACTAATCTGCCTGGGTCCACAATGAGAGGAACTAAGCTATGCACTGTTAAAAATTAAAATCGTTTATAGCCGTGATGCTGCTTAGTAAAGCACAGAATGAAGCAATAACTGAAAATAATCACGTTGAAAGGACAAAGCCTCCTTTAGACATTTTAGTTTCAGTTTTACATTTAAATAAGTCTGAATTAGTTATAAAACAGCGCAGTAGTGCATGTACCAAGTTTAATGAAAGAATATAAAGGGGACATGCAGGTGGACTACATTCAGAACTCACTGTAAAAGAGTCTTAGTTGAGTTCCTTCTCTCAAAAAATGAGTTTACTGAAAAAAAGCAGGCTGCTACTGCTGAAGCTCACTGTTGTACTGGGATCACTGTGGATTCTTCCCCTACTCATTCGCCCGCAAACAGGCTGGGATCCTACCTACACTCTCAGGTACAGCTGGTTGGAGTATACAGACGCTGATAGCAGCCCAGAGAAAGCGTGCAACTGTACAGCAATCATGCGGGGAGAGAGGGAGGCAATAGACCAGGCCAAAATACTGAGCATCACTAAGGACTTCCGCAAGAGTGTTCACATTCCCGATGAGTATTACATTAATGCAACACAAGACTGCAGGTGTGTTTCTTTAAACTACAGGTTTTAGTTATTGTATAACTTGGCCATTATTTAAATGTACAGAATTGAACAGAAATTAGTTCCTTGTGTTATTTGTTCAATACTGTGTATTTCAGGAAATTCAAGATAAGCAGGAAGTACTTAACATTCCCTTTAAGCCAGGAAGAAGAGGACTTCCCTCTGGCTTACTCTATGGTTGTACACCATAAGGTATGCAAATTCTAAAGCCTGATTTTCATATAAACTTTAAAACAGTGTAGTAGGTCCAAACAATTTACTTAATGCATTAATTAAATGGGCACGCCACTGATTTTAGTATTCAGTTTAGCTGAAGTATACACAAAAAAGAGTTAATTTTTATTTATTTTTTCATATACTTTAGGTGCAGAACTTTGAGCGACTGCTGCGAGCCATCTATGCACCTCAAAATATATATTGTGTCCATGTGGACAAAAAAGCGAAGGCCTCAGTCGTCTCTGCCATCACGGCCATTACTTCCTGTTTCCCGAATGTCTTCATGGTCAACCAGTCTCTGACCGTTATCTATGGCGCCTGGCCACGTGTCCAGGCTGACCTTAACTGTATGGCTGATCTCTATAACTCTACCACAAAATGGAAGTACTTCATGAACCTTTGTGGCCAGGATTTCCCTCTGAAAACCAATTTGGAGATTGTAAGGATGTTGCGTTGGCTGAAGGGCAAGAACAGCTTGGAGTCAGAAAAACTGCCTGAAGAAAAGAAGTGGAGGGTGAAAATTTCTCACCAGATAGTTGATGGAAAAATCCAGGTACTTCTTTTGAAGACTTACATATTGACTTACATACTGCTTATTTGCATCACAAAAACTTTCTGTTCAGATTTAGCTTAATGACCGTCACCATATTAATTCTCTATTTCATCTGTCTCAGGGGACAGGAAGGGCAAAGGAGCAGCCTCCGTTCAACCTGCCCATTCTGGTAGGAAATGCCTACATTGTGGTTAACCGAGGCTACATCCGCAGTGTGTTGGAGGACAAGCGAATACACGCACTGATCGAGTGGGCAAAAGACACATACAGCCCTGATGAATTTCTCTGGGCAACCATTCAGCGAATCCCAGGGGTTCCTGGCTCAACTTGGCCCAACCACAAATATGACGTGACAGACATCAATGCGATTGCACGGCTGGTGAAGTGGCAGTGGCATGAAGGGCCACAGGGTTCACTCGGGGCGGTGTACCCAGCGTGCCATGGCAACCATGTCAGGCAAATATGTGTATATGGTGCTGGAGACCTACAGTGGATGCTTGAGCAGCATCACCTCTTTGCCAATAAGTTTGACATAGACAAAGATCCCATTGCTGTCTACTGCCTGGAAAAGTATCTGAGACAAAAGGCACTTGCTCCATTACATAAGATGTATTAGAGATTTTTCATGGCAACAAAGAATGGAATTATCTGTGGCAACAGATAATTAAATTTCCAGATATATTTTAAAGTAATTATATTGCTAGCGTGATAAACACAAATACAATTTTAAAAAAATGTTAAATTAGTGGCAATATATTATTCTTTCCTATTGCTGCATATCTAGCTGTTCATCAGCCTGTCAGTTACATCATTCTACTCAAAAACGGCATTCTATCAGATGCCAGTTAGGTTTTGGATGTGCATATCTGCAAAATACAGGGAAAACCTGTGGCAAAATCTGCTGCAAGACAAGTGTGCAATACAACGGCGACCTGGGAGAAGATCTATTGTCCAGTGAAACAATGACCACAAACAAAAGACCAAAACTAAACAGGAATGGCATCAAGACAAAGTTAACGAGTGACCAAAATTACTCTTCAGTCACAGTCCCCATGCAACGTGACAGAGACTGAGCAGTTGCACAAAGAAGAACAAGGAAAATGTGCCCTTTATAAACCTGATACAGACTATTCCAAACAGACTGAAGGTAAATTGCCTCTGCAAAAGGACTGATATCAATTGCTATTATACTTTTGTGTGTCACTTTCCTGATTAGGGTCAACAAAATATTTATTCACTGGTATTCAATGTAGGTGGGGTACTTTGGATTATTATGCAATGTGTAACGTGTGCATGTGGTGTATGGTATATATATTTTGAAAAGATTTGAGGAGGAACACATTTTTAATGAAGTTAAACATTTTACATATTTAACAACAAATGAATACCTTGCAAGCCACAAACAAATGCATATAAATATAATAAAAAGCAAATAAAAGTAGAAATACCCTAACCTACAGAGTAGGTACTCTTTATACTGTACCTAACCATCAGTGAACAGTATTTCATCATTACTCCAAAACAATTTCTCTCCTTTTCTCTCTCTCTCTCACACACACACACACACACACACACACACACACACACACACACACACACACACACACACACACACACACACACACACACACACACACACACACACAACCTGGATAAGCCAGGACTAAAATTACATTGGTACACAAACTCTGCATGTGGATGAGTAATCAGATCAGAGTAAACTGAAATTGTAGCAACTGAAAGCATGCAACACATTACTTTTGTTTTGCTACCTTTATGACATGATGTTTCTCATATTTTCACAGTGATATACAATGTTAATAAAATAGCCTACTCATAGCCATTTTAAGATTGTATGAGGTGTTGGGTGAGATAGTGACATAATGTAAAAACCCTCTGTGACAGTAGCCCGCTACACTATGTTAAACTATTGAAAAGCCAGCTTGGCCGTTCTGTTTTAATGCCATTACAAACCACAGGCTTGAATAGTACTGAGATTTTTTCGGGTGTGGATCGTATTTTTGTAAACCTTGACTATCTAGAATTAGATAACATTATAATCTACTGAAAGAGCTACAGTACAGTAATATCCCAACTGTCCAGGGGAAATAAATGTGTATTTGCGAGCAGATGGGCAGTAATACAACTTCTATTTGCATCTATTAGGTTATGGCCTCGCAATGGCTTCAGAGAATCCGCACTTAATATTACAATGTGTCACAAAAGGTACAAGTAGCAACTGACAGGGTAGATTAATACATGTATGTAACGAAGTCAGTTAGTAATTCTCCAAAGTGGAAGAAATAAGAATCAAAGCATTGTTCAAGTTAAGATGAAGTTAAAAACAAAAGCTACCAAATGAGGAACACAATCAAGAGCTGTGTAACATACAGTGGTACAGGATAAAGCATCTTCCCTTTAGCACAGTGACAGTCATACAGTATTATGTTCAGCACCCTCATGTCCCTCACTCACAAGCAAATGCCTGCTGTTTTGCACCACAGCATCTTCCTTTCTAACCCACTGATGCCGTACACATCATGCTGCAGGCTTGCTTATATTCAGACGTGCTGAGGTAGGGTACAGCATATTGCAGGGAGAGGATAGGCAGGATCCAGGTATCTGGTAATTGTCAAACAGCTGAGTTCCCCTTCTTGTCAGCTCTGAGAGAGAAAGAAAATGACAGAGGAAGAATTGCAGTACATCTTTTTCATTGAGGCGTTAAAATTAAATGTTTAAAGCAACGGAATTGCCAGTGAAAACTATACAATATGTGAGAACTAAAAACAGTGGTCAGATCATAATGTAAACGGCAGTCATAATGGATAGCTGTGCAATAGCTAAACTATGCCAGTTACAGATGCACTTATTTTTATACCTGTTATTGAAATGGGACGTGATATATACAGTACCTACTGACATACTAACTATATATTAGATTTTTCCGTTAACTATAACACTGCAAAATCAGCAACTGTGCACTGGCTACTGGACTTGCTCTTAAATTCATAGAGAAGATTCACTGTGGTATTTTTAAAGATGGTTTGCTGCGCAAATAATAAAGCTCAGCAGTAATGAATTTTCGGTGCAGCAGGTCTATTATATGATTATCCCTTCATTTTACTGTATCAATTACAGTATGTTTCATTCCTCATTCATAAAAAATGATTAATCTGCTACAGCAGGCATCATTGCTTTGTAATACTGTACAGTTACCTCAGAAACTAGCCAAGGATTTACTTACTACCAATGTCATTGTTAGTCATGGAAAGCATTGCCACTTTCTCCAATGAGTGCTAGCAATTGATTGTTTAGAAAACGTCTGTGAGGTAAGCAGACCAGCGTGGAGAGTTCAGTGAGGCTCAGCAGTCAAGATAGTTTATTCTTTCCACTGCATAGAAATTAGCCTGGAAATATCAAAAGTACTTTCCTCATCAATGAAAGGTAAAATACACAGTAAACCTGAGATCACGTGTCTGTATGTGTCCATGTCCTGGGTAATCAGGACTTTGTCACTGATAACGTCTCAGTGAACTGTCCGAGGTTAAGAAACAGTGCGTTGACTAAATAAAATAGGCTACGCAGGTTATTCTGTGATTGAAAGTCACAGAGCTCAAGAGAGATATACAGTTCACGTGGAATTTGAGCATGACATATTGACACAGTTACACTAGCGGTAAAGAAATTTGACACAGCTCTCTCTGCAGTGTCAGAATGCTGTTTGATTCGACCAATAACTATTTTATTGTGTGAACATTTTTCCTGTTCATGGAATTCTGTGGATCTCAGAAGACAGCAATTATTTCCGTCTTTGTCTCTGCTAAATTCAGTCACTGACAGAGACCAACGGCGTACTACTTACACAGCTGCTGTTTCCTGCAAATCTGTATCCAGTCTGGTTTAGCATTGGGTTGGAGGGCAGAGAACAAAGGTTGGTGAGTGAGTCAAACGAGTGATATGTGTGACCACATTGTCAGTACACATGCAGTTGCTGGGAATTAGTAGTCTGTTTCACCACTGCTACATGAGTTTGAATGGAAGGAAAGACAAACAAGCATCAGTGCTCTAAAGTGGGAGTGTTCAAGGCCAAAGGAGTGAGGAACAGATGCACTACAATGCAGGGTTCAATCATTTTCCAACAATAAAACAGTCAATAGAGTTAATATTTTACCCTCAAACACTTAAGCAGTTTTTTTTTTGTTTTTTGTTTTTTTACAAGCACTGCAGGTGTGGATGTCTCTAGTTTTCACGCTCAATACATGCTTAGTGGCACAAGGCATGAAGACGCAAAGGTATAAGACATGGCCTCTTGGAAGGGGTTAAATTTAGAAACGGTTTCTTTAATTTTTTCATCTCCACTTTAAATCCTCGAAAGCTCAAAAAAGTCTGTGTTTGTGTGTGTTTTAGGCAGTCTTTAGGCTACAAACTGACCCTGTAGAACACTGTACACTGTAGAACTGGATATAAATAGATAATGAGGTAATCATACATAAAACCCCATGGTTGATATTTTATATGTTATTCTATCTTCCACAGAGACTGCCCTTACCAGAAAAACAACAGCAATGATCATTTATTATAATGTTTTTACATTTTCCTGATGAGGGACCAGTAGTCGTATGTATGCTGTCCTCTCTGTAGCAAAGTAGTGTGACACTGTTACAGCGTTGCAAAAGTGTCTCAACGAGTGCATCAAGGTGGATGGTCTTCTGTACAAAGTGTGTTAACTTTGACATCAGAGTCCACAAGTTTGGGTACCACCTTGTACGAGCGGCCGATGTTGTTTTCTTTTGTTTTTTTATAGCCAACTTATTATAGTTTTCATGAACTTGAAAACACCTCAAAGCCACTAAGTGTAGGATTTAAAATGTTTTACTTTGGTGCAATCTGGTAGTCGTATCAACAAAGTGACTCAGTATTTGTGGTTAATGGGCACTGCTCTTTGCAAAAACGCTTCATGCTAATAGTTTTAACTTATCTCACTGGAAGCTGTTGTTAGTCAGCAGCAGTTAGAATACCGCACCACTTATTCCCTTACACTGTGGGGAGATTTTGCTGCCGATCATGAAAAATTGTAAATTCCTCAACAGCAAACCATCAAACCAGCCTAGCTTTGGGAGTGACTAGGTATGTATGTCTGTTGTTAGTGGAGGCTACCTAAGCGTATATAGGTTCATTAGATTTCTACTAAAATGTCACAGATGAAAGGTGAAATTAAACAATTTACATGGAAAGCCAAATCCCAGACTGAAAGAAGTAAGAAAATCTATATCTGACTTGTTTTATGTTGGATAAGGAGACAGCCAAAGGTCAGTAAAAGGTTAGTCCCAGCATGGAAAAATTCACAGTAGCTTTGGCGGATTTTTCAGGGAGACTTTTACACAACCAGCTGATCAAGACAGGCAGGTTAGGTGATTTACCTCATGCATGCAAACCTGTGTATACCCCTCTCCTCGTCAAACCTTTGGGCAGAGTGAGAGATGTATAAGCATGCCTAATTTTGGCATTGGGGATAAGAGTTTTTCGCTTTGTTTACTTTTTGCAAGGAGAGGGTCAGTGTGTATTTCTTGAGTAACTCTGCTAAAAAAAAATAAAAAAAAAATTGTATTTGTCTCTATGATTTGATTACAGCAGAAATTACAGTATTTGTCATTTACCATGGCCTTCAACTCTAAGAAAGGAGTTGAAGGCCAAAAAAATTATCTTAAGATACTTGAAGATCCAGATATAACATCAGACTTGCCTGCAGCCCATCTTACATACCATATAATGTATACAGTATATTTGGTATATATTGAGGATTTTTTAGTCCAAAATCAGCTTCCTGAAACAAAAGATTCTATTATTTTGCCCAAGCTTCTATAGACTTGACAAACACGTTATAATTGCTACTCTTAACTGTCAAAACTGGAGTGGAGATTAATAAAATTGCAGTGAAGGAGAGAAAGCAAGGTAGTTAATTTGGTAACATAGTTCATTTTTCACTGATCATGACAGCAGGCTGTTCTCAAAATAAATAAAAAGGGCAAGGTTTCCTGATGGACTGCTATTAAGTGATATTGTAAACTTTCAAACTAATCAACTAAATAAAAACAAAAGTTTTACTCAAGGGAGGACAATCAGAGTGCAGATAGCTTTGTTTCCATCTTGTTTGGCCAAAAAAAAGTGAAGTACAGAAATACTGTTTCAGGCTGACTCACTTGACGATACTGGGTGGAATGTGGACATAGTCCATTGGGATGATTTCCCCAAGCTCCTGCAGGCTATTCACATACTTGATCTTACTGCTGAACTTGGAGCTGTAGAAAACAGAAATCAGAAAACTTTGTTTCACTACTTAATAAAGATCACAAAGTATGCCCATGGATGGAGAGAGCAATGATGATGTTTAATGATGATTTCCATTTCTTTCTTTCCAATATGTACTGGTCGCACGGATATAGTTGTTGGTATAAAAGAGTTAAGAGTGAAATGTGTGCATTTTTGAAATCATGACACCTGATGTAGATCCTTTGTGGTTTGTTGAAATGTTTTCTATGGTAGGGTGTGTCATCTAAAAGTAAAGTACAGCAATGAGACCTTATGAAGGGTCTTGTTATTCCCAGCAAAGTCCGTATGAACCAGGAAGGATGGACAATGATGAACATCTTAAGGTTTTTCTTCAGTCTATGGGAGAAGAGGAGAAGCAGAAGAGGGGCAAAAAGATTAGTAAGAGCTCCATTGATAACTGTAACTTATTAACATTGGTAGGCAGGTATCAAGGCTTTTTCACAGTGAAGCTGTTCCGCTGTACGAGAAAAAAAACAGTATGGGTAGTCTGGTGAATGCACATCAAAAATTAGGTATCTGAGGAGAGGATGACTGCACACTGAGCTCCAATGATTTTACTGTATCAGTGACATTTCAACCACACTTGGGTTTTTTCCCAAATCACTCCCTATTATATATGTACACGATGCACTATATTTACTATACACCTTTTATTTGAGAGTGAAATGTATGTTGTAAAATAATGCCCTCAAACATTCCCATAACGGAACGTACAGTAGTATTGTCCATGGTATGTACACTATCCTCTGCAATTCCTCAGTACAATGCGTCACATTTTGCAGATGCAACAATTACAGTAGTGTAACACTAAACCTGTTGATGATGGTGACTAAAAATGATGATGTGCCATGTTTATCCCAGTAAGTCAAGATGAGAGAGGTTTGATTTTGATGGGTGTGATGGGTATGCCCTCTACTGGCTTACCTATGAAACTCTGTTGCTGAGTAGTAACAAGACTAACATAAAAGAAAGTTATACCTCTACAGATAATAAGTTTTTGTTGCGATAAGGAGAAGCAACTAAGCCTTCAATATCCCTCCTCTATGATGGGTGGTTTTCAGAAATACAAACCCGAAGAATGACTGGGTTTATACACAACATTTAAGTCATCAAGTTGTCTAAAGCGATAACTTACCTTTTCATTTTTCTCAGTAAAAGTATCAAAGCCATGCCACATTCATTTATAGGATTTGTCACTTACCACTGTAGAATTACAAAATATCATTAATTAAGAGGATTAAGACCAATCATAAATATTAAACAGAATTCTAGGGGGATGTTAGCGCTAATATGGCTTGAAAACCAATTTCACCATTCAACCTTAACTGGAAAATTTAATTTATTTTTTAAGTCGCTCTGTATTAATGTTAACTGAAGATGCATGATTTTGTCATACAAATTGAGCTTTACATTTTATCAGTTACACATGTACTGATGGGCACCACACCGATATTGAGTTAGTAATCTTTCTAAAGAGCACTTTAATGGTAGGAGCTGCTGATTTTTTAAATTCACTTTCCCCATTCAAGGTTGCTTTGGACTTTTCCCTCTTTTAGATCGAACAAATGTATTTGAAATTCTTAATTACAGTCTGCAGTTTTATGTGGTAGGAGATTGAGAGCTTAAGAGAGGTTCTCTGTCATGTTTGTGTGGTGTTTGTTAAACATTACAGTTACAGATTATTATACATACTGTACATTACATTTGTTGTACACTTGTATTTGTGAATATTACCTTCTGTCTATCATTTGGTAGCACTTTTTCATCCAGCCAAAACCAGGCATCCTCCTGCGAGGTGTGGCGCCATTCAGATAGACAATCATGTAATCTTCTGCTACCATTAGTTCCAAGGTACTTATTACATACCTACACACACAGATAATGGAAGAAACTGTGTTATACTGGCATATGTTTATATACAAGGACTGAAACAAAAGGTAAAATGCAATTTTCTTGTTAATTGAATGGCATAATATACATAATCCTGCGGTTGCTTATTCACGGTTAGGACTAGGCCCCTTCATTCCAGTTAGGGAAACATAAATACTACAGCATGTCATGATATTTTACACAAAAGAATGCTGGCAACTTTGCTTTCAGCAGTTTGGGAAAGGACCTTTACTATTTCGAGTGACATTGCCCCAGTACCAAAGCCAGGTCCATAAAGGTTCTGAGTTTAGGGTGCACAGAGCCCTGTACTCAACCCCACTCAACAGCTTTGGGATAAACTGCAAGGGTGACTTTGAGCCAAGACCTCTTGCCAAACATGAGTGGCAGACCTCACTTAATTCCCTTGTGGCTGAATGACAGCAATGATTCCTGCAGTCAGGCTCCAGCTCCTGTGGAAAGCCTTCCAAGAAGAGTGGAAGCTATTAATGCAGCAAAATAATGCCCATGGTTGAGAGGTTCCACAATCACATAAAGGTGTGATGTTTGGGTGTAAGGATACTTTGTTTGCATGCCCACATATGTTTGGGCCAAGTAGTGAAACATTACTCACAGAAAAAGGTTTTCCATTACATAATTGTAATTGTCGCAGTCGCTGTCCGGTAGGAAACATGCTGCAAACACGATGATGGCATTCTGTTCAGCGTAATAACCTGAGAATATAAAACCGAAAGAGGACACTCACAGCAGTTCTCCTTTGCAGTACTTATGTGCAAACCTGTGCTTTCATCCAGTATGAAAAAATCCACAGTACAGTACTGATTTAAGCCCAAGTGAAGCCACAACACAGCTGAAAGAAACCTATTCAAAAGGCAATCTACTCAGCCAGCTATAGTGGAAGTCTAGGAATCCTGATCCTCCAGAAGCTGAGATGCACCCGTTTGAGATAAAACACTGAGCATTTCATTTTAGTAGTTTCTAACATTTAGCCGGAATCGATTTACTATAAGTTCAGTGAGTCAAATGCATATCAAGATGAGAACTGTTCTGATCACACCTCCGTAAACCACTCTTCCCCCTTTCACTGTTTAGTTACTGCTGTTGTTGGTATGTATAGTTGACGGGCATTCAGATACCTGTGCCCATTCAAATTCCACAAGCAGAATCTGAATTTGAAAGGGAAAAGTTGGAGCCTGGCAGCCCTGGTTCAACAATGTTCAGAATTGCTCGGTATATAGTTGCATCAATAACAAATACTCATAAAATGAACTTGACAAAAAACAATGCAGTATTTTTCAATACCAAAAGAGTGCTTGCCTTTAAAAAAAGTTTCCAAGCATAATATCATTAAGTAAATGTATGATTTTACCAAAGGGGAGCACCAAGAGGGGCGGCGTCAGGAGAGATCAAATTATGAAAAGCTATGAAACATACAGTTTCCTACACAACCCATTCATCTGTATTTGCGTACCTCCATGAGAGATGACTCTTTTGTATGGCTCAATGCACTTCATATCAATGCGATGCTCCTGCTCTCCTATCATCACGCTCCTCCACAGTCTGCTATCCCTGCTCTCCTCAGCTGATCTGTGTCCAGCGATGGCATCACTTGAAGCTGCTCCTGCACCCAGATTAGACTTCTCTGAGTCCCCTGTTCGTGACATCAGTGATATGTGAATTTTACAAGATGACACGGCAACAGACAAAATGAATATTAAAAGTTTGATTTTCTTTTTTAATATATGATGCAGAGAGCTAGTGACAAATGCTGATCCGAAACAAATTTGATGAGGGGTTGAAAATGAACATGATGGATGCCGCCACATCTTCATTCTGTAGCAGAACAGTGTCTTCTTTTTGAATTTTAAAGCATATTTGTACAATACAGTATGTGCTGACATGTGAGGTGTTTGTCTCACCTTGTCTGTTGAACTCCAGTGAGTCAGCCTCATCAGGTGTGTCCAGCTCATCAACGTTGACATCCAGGTCATCTCCAGTATCCGAGGCCTCGTCCTCTGTGTCCAGAGCATCCTCTGAGAGAAGAGACCCATCACTGCGGTCCAGTGACACGTCCATTGGCGGAGCTGCCAACTTTCTCCTTTGATTAGAGCTGCTCGATAGATCTGCCGAGGAGGGTGGGTCTGGTCAGAGAGAGATGGTTTAATTTTTTTCTTAGTTTGTCCTTTTTTTCCCCTCATGTGATTATGCCTAAGAGGCCTTGATGAAAACATAATTTCGCCAACTTAGAAACATAGCTAAAGTAAGACCATTTCTGAATCAAACAGATGCTGAAAAATTGATTCATGCCTTTATTTCAAGCCGACACGATTACTGCAGTGCACTTTTTACTGACCTCCCTCCTCTCTTAAGCTTGGCTATTAAGCAGAACCAAGAGGAGAGAGCACATTATTCCAGTTTTAGCTGCTCTGCTGTGGCTTCCTGTAACACATAGAACTGATTTTAAGGTCCTCCTCCTTAAATACAAAGCCCGTTATGGGCTAATGAGTAAGCTACATTAGTAATTCCCTTGTTAACTATATACGTTCACGGAAATTGCGATCATCTGTTGCTGGTTTATTGGAGGTTCACAGCAGCAGCTGAAAGAAAAGTAAGAATGCAGCCTTTGTCAATTACACCCCAAAGCTATGGATCACTCTACCTATAGATATAAGGGAAGCCAATTCACTAAATATTTTTTAAGAAAGCTAAAAAGTTATCTCTTCACTTTAGCTTTTAACTCACTATCTAGCCGGAAATTCTTTTTTGCACTTTACTTTGCACTGATGCACTGCTGCACGTCTTTTAAAATGTTGTATTATATTGGATTTTAAGCATTCATGCATTCTATTTAACTTTATTTTGATTTTATTATATTTATGATTTTCAAGTGGGTTTTATTTTCCATCTTATGTTGCATTAATTACGGCCTTCTATCCCTGTTTTTATGTTCATTGTATGTCTATTTTCATGTAAAGAGCTCTGTGCATTTCTTTATTGTAAAGCACTGAGCTGCATTTCTTTTATATTAGGTGCTACACAAATAAAGTTTAATTATTGTTATAATTTTGTTTTGGTCTTGTTCTTAAAAAATGTTATGGAGCCCCCTGACTAATCTAGAAAAAAAGGGAATCGAAAGAATAATGATGACGGAAGATCCTTAATTCAAAAGTTGACATTGCTATCCTCAGGTGAGTGCCTCACATGATTTTATGGCAACAGAAGAAAAAAAGGGGAGCACATTTCTAATTGTGTTAAGTATTTTGTCAGTCAAATAATAGTCCAAATAGTCCTTCTAAATTATGATAATTCTTTCTTTTAGACTTCTAAAATATATTTTAAACACATTCATGATAGTTTCTTATACCTCCACAGAACATTACATGTTGGTATTCCTCTTTAAATTTTACTGTTAAGCCTATATCTCTAACTTTTTACCTATAAGGTGCAGCAAAAATCACCAACACTAAATACCCAGATTTTAAATAACTGAAATAATATAAGTTAGTTTATCTTGGCATTTATTTACCTTCTCTGTTATCCATCTCCTCAGCAGCTTCCTCACTGGAGGCCATCTTTATCATCATTCCTGCTGCATTGTCTGTCTGTTGGGAGTGTCTGCTCAAAGGCAGAGAAAGACAATAATGAGACACAACATAAATTGTCATTGCTATTACTACTAACACCATAGGCACAGCTACACATAGTATTGAGCCGAACAAACCAAAGACAATCATCTGCAGAGAACAATCATCTAAATTTTCCCATGACACTGAATGAGGAAAAGTTTAAAATCTGTTCATTTGACTCCGAACATGAAGCATTACAGAAGTGACAAAGTACATGGACAGAAAGTGACTCACTGCTTCATTCCCAGACTGCACGTGTGGGCTGAGGAAACAATACTGAGCAGTGTTGCTACCTCCCCCCCAACCAAAGCCCCTCTAACAGACTCTGATTAGCATAAGGCCTCCTAAACAATAGAGAGAGGCAGTACAGGAAAGCCAGTACACATGCTTATAGACCTAAAAAAAACAAAAACCCACATATGCACAAATGCTTTTTTTTGGGTCTTTTTAAAAAATCTTTCTCGGGACACCTACCTTTCCCTCACTGTCTTCTTCCAGCATGAGCGACTGAACCACTCTTTCCACAATCAAGTCACATGACCAATTGATTATGGAGAAGTCTAGTGTGTGTGTGCGCAACAGAGTAAAAGACAGGGGAGGGTTGTGTATCCCAATGAAGGGGTGGGTCATCAGAATTACAGAGTGGGGAAAAACAAGTACCATGACGCAACTGCTTACAAGGACCAATAAAACTGCATCACACCCATTTGCACAGAGTACATGTATACATGTACACACACGTAATATTGATTCCAGAACATGACTTTTGATTTGGACTTTGGATTTAGAAAAAAAAATATATCTTGGGCAAGACATAATCTGAAAATAAAAGCAGCAGCAGATGCTGAGATATTCTGACTTTTAGACCCAAGTATGGGCCCAAAATGCAACTCAGTAGCGTCTTTTGTTATGACTGACAAATGACCATGTCTTTCAACACAACACATCAGAAATAGACCTGCTTCTTTAATCCTTCTGAACCTACATATGTATCCTGTGACATGATGCAGAGATTAATTAAATACTTTTATGCTTTTACGGTTTCATATTTCAATCCTCATCTGCTTTGGTACAAAGAATAGTAAGAAATTAATCTGTGCTGCCTCTTTGTGGTAAAAGACAGTAGTGCAGCTCTTAGCATTTGGAAAACCTATGGTGTTCCACTGTTTATCCCTCTGTCTGTAACACATTTATAATGGATAGAAAACCCCGTATAATCACATTTTAGATTTTTAGAATGACCAATGAAAGAAAACCTTTAGCTAAAATAAAACAGTCTTGCTGAGGCAAGTTTCCAAAGGGGCCTTTAGCTGATACCAGTGGTACAAATTATTGGATCTTAGATAGTACTAAGAATTAAAGTGTTACACAGTGCTGGACCTGTGGAACTTACTGAAAGGCAAAATTGAGTCTGTATGAGTGAGCGCTCACCTTGACAGGAGAAAGTGAACATATGCCTCCGGCACATACTGCGCATGATCTTCACTCTCAGGGAGGAGATCTGATTGGTAAAATGGCTGTCTGTCAAACTGGTATCGAGCATCTGTCTCATACTGACACTGGCCATCAGCTTGATACTGAGAGCACTGAAGTTCAGAAGCGCATATGGAGTTGGAGTCATATCCATACTGGCTTTCAGCTACGTACTGACACTTGGAATCTGGATCGTCCAAGCTGTACTCGGTCTTAGCTCCAGCATCATAATAGCTCTCAGCCTCCTCAGACCCGTACTGTATGGCTTTGGCATCAGTTGTAAACTCAGCATAGACATCTGTGGTGTTTTGCTGGCCGTTGGATTTGGTATCTACGCAGGCTGAGTGCGTGCTCTGGTTTTCAGTTCTTTGGTCAATGTGGTGGTAGTTGTAGCCATACTGGGTTTGACCCTGAGTTACATTCTGACTTCCTGTCCACTGAAATGCAGCATTCTCGTTGGTTGGCTGGGATGGCTGCCGGGATGTCACATCTTGGTTTCTTCTGCCAGTGGAATAGGTGATCGGGGATCAGTGCAGAGAGAAAGAGAAATTCATAAAGAATTGTAAATACAAATGGAGTACAGTGAACTTCATCCATCTGCATCTGGGCTACGTACTTTTGAAATACACAAAACTTTTGAGTTCCACTTTAATCAGTCCATCAAACACACAAACTCTATCAAATGCCCAGTACATTCTCATTAAGACCATTTGCTGGCTTGCGAGATCAAATTTTCATTGTGAAATTTCTTGAGCTTGTTCAGTAGACTGTTGTGTTTAAATACCCAAGGTTCACACTAAAGGTATCCTGTAGAGATCCTGAATACTAGTAGCACTATGGAGCTGTGTTTTTAAGAGTGGGCCCATGTTTCGTTTGTTTTTGTGCATATGCACGAGGAAACACACGAACATGAGAACACAGCAGATGTGATGTACATTGCTGCCATTATTCCACCAATGTAAGAAACAGCAATGCCTCAGCAATGGCAGGGAAGAAAAGGACTTCTAGCAAGGAAAACATGGACATAAACAATACAATTTCAAAAGTTAAAAAACATCTGCATTAAAAATGATTTCTGAGGAGGGAAATAAATTAAACATGTTTGTTAGGCTTTAAGGATCCAACAAAGTGTTTTGGTGAGTAACGCTGACTATAAACTGAAAGTTTGTTTTCAAGAAAACTCCACAGAACACTTTTAATAATGCTTAAATCTAGAGACAGACTGGCTACTGCTTTACAACTAAACATAAAACACCATTCTTTCATATAAAGCCATACCTTGTAATACTCGTCTGCAATAAGAAACAGAGTAGCAGACAGTCTGCTTTCCAAACAATTACACAAAAGGAAACAAACACAGACATAAATACATTATGTACTCCTTGCTATGTAAAGTTGTAGCTGCATGGAGAAACTTTTATTGTCTGATACACTGGTTAATACTTATGCACACACTCATACACAGGCTTGCATGCATACACTCACACCCACACCTTGTAAGAGAGCTAGGGGAGCTGTCTCCATCAGCTGTGGTGGGGCTCTAGCTGTAATGAGGCAGGTAATGCATATTTAATGAGGCGTAAACAGATTTATAAACACACACACACACACACACACACAGAGCTGTAGATGAAAGCCTGCCACTGAATACATGAAATACAACCACATACACATGCAGTTTATTTCTTACTCATACAAACATGCTCACACACGCACGCACACAAAGACACACACTTACACACAAATCATCAAACTCATTTCCTCAGGAGGGCCTTCTTAGCTTTATTTTCGACAGTCTGTTCAACGATGCTAATAATCCTCTGATATACAGACTTCATTGAGAAAGCTGTAGAGATGTAAAAACCCAGCAGAGAACTAAGGGAGAGTCCAGGGAGAAGTGGTTGGCACATGTGCATGTGTGCGTGTGGAAATCTCAGAGAGCCCAATCTCAAAACCTTGGAAAATCAAGCCAAAACTATCTGCATGGCAAGATGTACTATACACTACATGTACATGAGAAAATATTTGCAATTTGGGTTAATCAACCTTATAAGATAAGTACATGGTCTAATAACTTTAATATTGTCTCTTATTATGAAAGATAATGCATTTGCATGTTATTAGTTTTTAAGTGTTTGTACTCACTTTTGAATAACAGTAAATGTGACAGAAACAGATCAGCAAAGAGCTTAAGACAAAGCATATGATTTGAGGTGCATTGCTTACCTTAAAACAAGTGAATAGCTATCTTGAGAAGCTTCAAGGCTTCCAAACTGTTGGTCATTAGACCGTCTATGACGTTCAACAGTCCTTATAGGTTGTCTATCATAGTAATCCACTGTATTCTGTAGGAACCTGTCCTGATTAAGATCAAGTGTTTGTAAATCTGTTTGTTGAAGTGATGAACCTCCACTCAGCTCCTCAGTGAAACTTAGCAGATCACAAGATCCTAAATGTGGTCTTTCTTCTGTCTCACTTTGTACTTCCGGCGTCCGTTTTGTCAAGGTAATGTGCTCTATATCAGTTTCCTCCTCCGGCTCTTCCTCATCATTCTCCTCTTCCATTAAATCTCCAGAAAATGGTAATCCAAGTCCTCTTTCAGTAGAAATACCTGATTCACTTAATGGGGTGCCAGTCAAAGAGCTGGTGTGGGATACTGAACTGTTAGTAAGTAAAGGGGATTGTATTTCAGATATGGTTTGAGGTGTGTCCTGTCTCTCTAACTGACCCCCCCAGTCTTCAAAGTCGCCCAAAGAAGTCGGACATTGTGGAGGTGCAGAGGGTGACTGCCCACCCTCATCTGAATCTTCCATCGAGATTTGGGAATGGACATAAACTTCCTCTCTGGTTTTCAGGAAGATATCTGATGGATATCTTAATGATGGAGACACACTTCTGGCCACCATGCTTGAGTTATTGTCATAGTTTCCTTCTTCTACCTGAGTTTGACTGTAACCTGTTGGTCTTGAATCTGACTGATGAAAAGCTTCTGAGGTATTTTTTGATTGACTGGGACTGATCATTTCTGGCACCATGTGATGTTCAGTGGTATTATCCAGATTTGCTTGGTAATGAGTGGATAGGACTTCTTGATTTGGCTCTGTATCTGCACCAAGTGTACTCTCAGTACCTCTGCTCATTTGATTTTGCCTACTTTGTTCTATGTTGTCCTGGTGATTCCTATGTGTAGCTTGAGCCTGGGTTTGCAGTACTGTGGCAGCATAGAAAAGCATGCCAAATGTCTCCATGGACTTTCTTGTTCTTTCTGATTGCCTGCCACCCTGTTTAGGCCTATCGTGCCGCTCTCTCTCTAGTTCTTTTACTGTGCCAGACACAACAATGTAATCCATTTCTAGGCCTGAAGACGAATCTCCGTCAGAATTGGACCTGAGTTCGTCTCGACTAACTGGGTGAAGGCTGTCAGGGCTATATTTCACTGTCTCTCCCCTCCCCCCAGAGCTGGAGCTCAGAGACATAGTTTCTGTTATTTTGCCGTCCACATTTCCATTGCTCTTTTTGTTAGGCCCCCCTTGGCTTTCAGTGGTAGTTCCATCATCACTGTGGGCCATTTTGATTGGCAGATCATGTGATAATGAAGCTGATTCTGAGCTGTCGCAATTCTCATGACTTGGGGATAATGATTGGTCAGTCTGGATTTGAGTCTCAGAAGCTTCTCCTAGACTTGAAGGATAATTGGCTGAGATTTGCTGAGTGACGGAGGAACCGTCCACTATAACAAATGGGGAATAATGACTGGGTTGCTCTATCCAGTCAGCCTCTTCTGATCCTTCTCTGCTTTTGTTGTAGTACTTACTCTCAATTGAACGTCCCTCACTCCTTGTCATGTGACCTAACTCACCAGTTCCATCAAAAAGGAATACTTGGTTGGCTGACTGTTCTTTATCTGAAATTATTGCTCTGTATTCAGTCTTTCCCAGGGGATTAGCCTTCTGGTATTGATCGTGCGTCTCATCTATCTGAATAGGTTCGGTCACAGCTATAAAAGGGCTAGACTGCCCCTCTAGCTGTACCATGTCTACTACGGGGCTAGCAAAGGTCTCAGGGGAGGATGTCAGGCTCCACCCACCAGCTCCTACATTTTCATATTCTGAGGTGGAGGTGGCAATGCCAGGGACAGGTAAATCCCACATGTTAATGCCTTGGTACGGGGAAGTCCCATCTTCTGAATGTTCTGATGCCAATATCTGTATAATAGACTGTTGGGTCTGAACAGTCTGCATGTCCTCATCCCCTGTTTCTTCACACTGTGTTCTACCTTCTGCAGCCTCTATGACTATTTTCAAATTATGTTCATTACCTGTCCACCCCACTTCTTCAGGAGTCTGACTAATTATATTACTCATAGCTCTCTCCCCTTCTACAGTTTTTTTTTCTTCCAACTGTTTGCTTGCATGTGTCTCTGGAGAATCACTGGCGTCCATTGATCCCATGTGACAAACGTCCTTTCCATTTTCAGGTCCTTCTGGGCTTGTTATAGTGGAAGAGCTGTCTTCCTGTATGGTGGTGTTCCACATCTCCATTCCACCGTCAGAGAATCCTGGTGGACTTTCGACAGATGTGCCACCCACAAAACTGTGGTTCACCCCAGAGAAAGAACCTGAGTTTTCAGAGAAGTTGTCAGGGGTTGTGAGAGGTGATAGACTGTCATCCCGGATTGTCATATTCCACATGTCTAGTGATTCTGGGTAAGACGTGGTGGTTCCGCTATCAGATTTGAGAAATCCATTTTGAGCTGAATACGTCCAAAAGTCTAGGAGCTCCATCTGTCGTTCTCCTTTTTTTCCTTGGACCCCTTCGTCCTCATCTTTAGATGTGTCTGGTGTTATAGTCTTTAGGATTGCTTTCTTCCTTGACAAAGAGGCTGTTTTTTCAATGATACCAGCTTTACATTTTCCATTTACCTCCTCCTCTGGTGGTGTCAATTGCAGATCAGCCAAAGTAACAGGGTTCCACTGATCCTTCAGCACAGAATCTTGGTTCCAGTTTTCATATGATTCAGTCTGCTCGATGACCAGACTAAGCTGAGGTTCAAGGCTCTTTCCCCTCTGGTGGGCATTCTCTGACTTTAAGTTATCCTCCCTGCTTTCTCTTTCTCTCATGTCAATGATTGACTCTTTGCCTCCAACTTCCTCTATAATATTCAAAGGGCTCTCAGATTCCATGGTCCTACTCCAGGCATTATTATCACTTGAGGACAATGCTCCTTGTGTATCAAAGCCAAGTTCATCCCACGTCTCTGACAAGGATGACGACACACTGTCCTTGTGCTGTAGGCCATTGATCCTTTCAGCTATATCTTCTGGGAAGAACCTTACCCCGCAACTGCTGGGTGGGCAGCTACCTACCAGGCTGTTAACTGGAGTTGGAGGTACCACAGTCTCAATCATCTCATTCCCATGAATTTGACCATGGTGGTCAATTGAAGAATTTCTACTTTCAAGCCCGTCCAGTGAATTTGGAGCAGAGAAATCCAGCAAGCTCAACTCTTCAAGTTCTGATAAGTTGGAGCTCCCTGCTTTTCTTTCTCCCTCATCTCCTCTTACTTCAGAATTTGCCAGTTCCCTTCCTGCTGGCAAAGACTGGTCACTGCTATGTAGTGGGTCAAAACTAAACAGGTCAAAGTTGTCACTCCTATTTCTGCTAGAGTGGTGCTTCCTCCTCTCAGGTGGGACAGGAGGGGAGAGAGATGACAACCCCAGGGGAGAGAGGTTTCTCAGGAAGAGTCCTCCTGGCCCTGCTGTTGGACCTCCTGCTATAACCTCACCGACTGGACTATCATCACTAAGGAACACTGAACTCTCCTTGGAGGACCGGCTGCTGCGGATGGTGGTCATACCGCTGTCAGGGCTCACTAGCTCCCCACCAGCATTGACTCCTACAGCTCCTGTGTCCTCTTCACCATCTGTCATCACCCTATATGAGGAGATGAAACAACACTGTTATTGAATTGTCTCAATGTTTGCCTAAAATTGTGTATAAATAATATTTAATCTCAAATTTCTTGTTTTGATAACTTTAACTAACACTGAATGAAACAAAAATAAATTCAGGAATGCATTTAATACCTTGCTATTGCTACCACATCTCCACTGACTCCCTCAGCCCTCTCTATGTCAGAACCATCCATGTCATTGATACCAGATGATCCCTGGGAGAACTCCACACTGCCTGCTATTCCCTCCGTGGAAGAGGTCCTACTGCTGGGATGGCAGGCTAATACAGAGCTCCGCCGGTCCACAAAGTCCTTGAGGAGGCCCTGCATTTCTTCCTCCAGTAGAGGAGGAGTACCAGAGGATGAGGAGGTGTTTATAGGGATGTGGTAGACCTGGAAATTTCCCCTAGCCTCCAGTTCACCAGAAAGAGACCAGCTGAAAAACTCTTCCAACTCACAGCAGATCTGCAATGAGAGCCATTTCAACTCAATATCCTATGTTTTTCTAATTTGTTAAAGTTTTTTTCAAATGACATTTCTAGAAATGCTAACTGACAAGAGTGAGAATGATGTAATTGCACTTCTGCCAAATTGCCAAGAACAATTGTTCTGGTTTGTGACCATCATCTCCTGTGCAGCATTACCCTATTTAACATGCCACACCTCTCTGGAAACCAAACGTCAAGTACCTGCTGCGGCCCTTGGGAATTTAGCAAATGAAATATGTTAACATGGGATTCATAAAGATGTAAAAAAGGAGACAAAAGCAGACATTACTGTTTCTTTAATTAATTACCAATAATCAGAAACACTGAGTTGTGTCTGATTTACCTGGTTTAGGATATCTGTGTTGTTTGAGTAGACAGCCACCTGTTGGCAGGGATGTTGAACTGTATCATCGATGGACAAGAGAACCACCAGACCATCATGGCCATGGCGATGACTGAATGATTTCAGCCTGTCCACATAACCATGCCAGTTCTGGAAGAGAGATTAGAAAGAAAAACAAACAAAGAAAGAAAAAGAGGGAAGGAATCAACATCTGAAATATGTATGGCAAGCTGTTAGATAGATGCTCGGAGTTCGAACAGTTTTGAACTTATATTATTAATTAAAAAAAAATTACAAAGCAATTATTACATTTCATCATAATAGTCTTAAAGTGATTAATAAACATTTCCTAACATTTTGGTTACAGCTGTATGGGAAACTTTGTTAGACCCCTGCCTTTTATTGCGCATACGATTTCATTTTTTTAGTAAAACTGAAGTGGTTTCAAGTGAGCCTTCATCTGTACTGATGAGAGACGAATCTGTCAAAGCGCACAGAGGGGTAAAGAGACACTTTGTGATTTATTGTTTAGAAATTAACTGTTTGCTCTTAAAACAGCCACCATGCACAGATTATGGTAATTCAGTGGCAGGCACAATGATTGATCGATGGAAAGTTGCATTAATTAATTGTTTTGTTTGTCAAGGGAACTTGTTTTTCTTTTTCTCTGAAATGATTAACAACGTTAGGGCAACCATGATTTGCAAAGCAGGGTTACACAAAGTGTGCAATGTGATACTTTTGAAAACATATTTGCTTGATTAATCTAGATTTGTTATACAACTGTTTGTTTTGTGAAGTTCTCAAAATTGTTGTTGTGCTTATTTAAGTAGCCTGGCATTCATGAAAACATCTCTCTTTTCTTTTCCATACGTCATATAGTCCAATGATCTACTTCACTTTGAGTATGGGTAATTTTTTTTGTTTCTGTGTGCTCTGTATTACAGTGTGTGTGGTCCTCCTCTCTGCTTGAGCCTGCGTGTGTCTGAGTGCATTTGTATGGGTCCACTGAAATGACTGATGAGCGCTTCAGGCGCTGTATCTGCCCAGGCTGTGTCAATATTAACCTGTGAGGATGAGGGGGCTACAGTACTCCTCCCCCTGTGCCTCCCTCCACCCCTCCATCCTTCTCTCTCTCCACAATATGGCTGCTGTCATACTAAGGCTCATCAATCCTCACAGACACACACAACTGTCACTTCACTGACACTGCAATTTCTCAACACTGATATCCTGATGAGTGCAATGAAACCTCCTAAGATTTGTTAAAACACACATATTCACTCACTTAAGTACAAACACACAAGTGAAAGCACATGTAACCCTAACACATGAAGATACACACATAAATCTACCATTTGTCTACTGTAATCCAAGTGCATGAACAAATGTACCAGTATGTACACATATGAGTTCTGGTAAGGCAATAAACTCTTCATGATTTACAGTACAATATAAACAGAAATGGTCAGATGATGCCGATACTCTAAAGCTACTACCCAGCTGCGTGCATATGCGCATACACATACTCGCACACACGGACAAGGAAATATAGTCAGAAAACGAGCAGAGTGCACATCTCCGAGATAACACGCAGGGCAACAGTCTGTCTGCCATTTGGCTCTTAACTGAGTAAATTACTACTCATATTGCCTACCCCTCCTCTTTCTCCCTCTTTCTGCCACCCCCAGATACACAGATTGCCATTTCTTATAAATTACCAACATGTTAGCTATAAAAATCCACTTGCTAACTGTCTTCGCGAACCTTAGGGTCCAGACAAAGAAACCTGCATCTCACTTGTTGAGTGCTTGGTAAGCTGTCATATCACAAACTAAGGGTTCCCTGATATTCTGATACTGCAGATATTTCAAATATTCAAAGTTTTCATTTTTTAGATCTTATCAGGGAACAGAATGCTGTTAACATGGCTGCTTTGTCATGAAAGTACTACCACAGAGCTACAGAAAATCAAAAAGTGAGGATTATTGTCACTTAGTAATGGTCAGTATACTTGTTTTCAGTTGTGAAATGGCGCATCATTTAGAAATCGTGAGTATGGTAAACTAAGTAGTCGTCTAGCAGAGCAGGCACTCAGATGAAGTAACATTTGTGGGAAGTGATGTTTCAATGATGCACAAGTTTGTTATATCTGTACTTCAGAGATATATATCATATCTGTAATTCAATCATTTTCTATACTCGAAAAGACAGTGTGAAACAAAAGTAATCTCTGTTCGAGTTTCCAACATAAAATTATAGAAAACAGAAAAAGCAACAAAAACAAAATGAAAGACATATTTAAAAAATAATGAGAAACAAAGAAAATGTGCACCATAACACAAAGATAGTAATACAAGTACAGCAGTATATGAAGGTTTTAAAACAACTTTTATACCCAAGACTAAAGGAAAAATAATGTGTTGACTATTTGTGACGGTGATAGTGTCAGCATGAGCTGTCTGGTATGGCTTTGTTTTAGCAAGACAGTTTCTTTTTTTCTTTTTTCCTTTTTTTGCAGTCATGGGTTTTGATTTGTTGGTCTTGAGGTGTGGAAATATGAAAACTATGGCAACAGCAGTACCACTGAGAATATTAACATTAATATCTCAGTGGATGATATTCTTCAAACCCTCTTAGACATGATTTCAGAACTACGTGAATATTAACCCGTGACTGACGGGATGAATGGTCAAAAGCAGTTGAACCCATGTCCAGTATCACATCACAGAGAGCATTTGTGTGGGAAAATGGAATTATTCTTCCTTCAGTCTTTCCATTTGTGCATCAACTTCTATGTGCATCCTGTTTCTCCATCACATGCGTGCCACTGTTTTTCTGTCACTTTGCCTGTTCACGTCTTGCTTTCACATACTTGGTCTTTCTCCCACACTAGGCCCCACTCTCCACAGACACACACACACACACACACACACACACCCACCCACCCACGCACGCACGCACGCACGCACAGCCTCCCTCTCTCTTTGGTTGTCTTTGCTCCACAGGTAGCAAGTCTTTAGCGGCTGCTTGCAGTTCTCCCAACCTGCCATCATTATGCACAATAGCCTTAGGTACAAAACTCGGGCCTCATAACTCACGCCCCGCGCGCGTAAATTCCCGTGCAAACACAGTCAAAGCAAAAACACATTTCCTGCTGTCGCCAACATCTCCGGCAAAGAATTAATCAAGCGTTCATCCATTTAGGCTCTTTGCATACCCTTTCCGTCAGAACACAGAACGCTAAGAGAGTTGCGAGTTCTTCTCAGGCGATCGTTTCGCCACCCTGATGAATCCATCAAGCGAGGTTTGATTTATACATCTGTCTGTGATCACAGCGGTACAGCTACAGCAAATGGGGTGGCAAGGAGCGAGCTGACACCACCCTGCTCAAACACACGCATGCAAATGCGCACACACGTGCAATATATACCATTTACCACACACACATGCACAGACAAACTCTCAGATGCATGTGCTCACAAACCAACAGCTATACCCTCTTGTTCACACTCATGCGCACACGCACATACTGCTTGTGAAGTTTTGGGAAGAGACAGAGGGAAAAGGGGAGGGGGGTATAAAAGTTTGCAGAGAAAGAAGCTCAAAAGTCTTTCTGTCTATCTATCTCATATGGGCCTTCTCCACATGCTTCATTCACTCAGCTCTAAGCGCAGGGATTTGGCGGCCAAGATGCAAGCACTGAGTCTATAAATGTTTTGTTTTGTTTATTTGTTTGCCCTCAAAGCCAGAGGAAGCCACAGGGGGAGAACAAAAATGGGGGAAGAGAAAGAGCGAGTGTTTCAGAAGAGCTGATGAGGAGGAAACAAGCAAGTACTAAAGATACAGTATGATTACTTTCCTGTGCAGTGGTTCTCCAGACCTGTTTAAATGCCACATTTGTGTATATGTAACAAATTATATGTGTTGCAGCCAAACAAATTTACGATAAAATATTTCATATTCCAGATAAGTGATATGCATCTTTGTCCCCCGCTAATGTGTCTAAACCATGTAAAGAGCCACAATAAACACAACACTGAACAGAGTAATAACATACCATCGGCAAATCCGCTTCTGTAAATAGATGTAACGTGTTTGTGCATGCAGATTTAGAGGTGGAATGCTTGAAGCATCTCTCAATCTGACATGGCTACAGCTGTATGAATACTGTCATCAAGAAAATCTCTGCAGTGCAAGAAAGAAAGAACCAGGAAGTCAGAGAGGAACAGAAAGATAGAGGGATGGAGGGGCGGGGCACCCTGGCTTCCTGGTCTTCAATCTTAGTCCCTGGGAGGCCCACCCTGCACCTGCTGTCTCCTAGTGCCTCTCATCAGAAAGGCATTTAGCGAGTGCTGTGGCTGCGGGCCCCTTCATTAGCGAGCATAATTATTTGTGCAAGTGGTGTAGGGCAAAACTGGCCCCGCATAAACAAACAGAAGGGCCAGAGGACTGCGAACAAACAATGCAATCAACGTTGACAATAAACGTTGCCAAAATGAGACCTAACGCAAACCTCGGATGCAGAGATGGACATGTACACATGCACACACAGAAAGAATAAAACAAACAAATCTACATCAGCAACACAAAGCTTTATCAGTGAAAACGGAAAATAGTAAACAACATCCAAAATAATGTTAACTTGCATGCAAAAGATTTGACTTGATTTTGTTTACCACACAGAGAAAACAAACAGTACTACAATTATTATTGTATCATGGTGAAACATTGGATGAGTGTGTGTTGATATCAGAGTTCAAATAAAAATGCAAACTTTTATCACTTTATGACCTTTCCCCTCTCTACTGTCTCAAGAGTGGAAATAGCTGAAGAAGACAGAAAACAAAGCACTCTAAAACATATTGCAATAGACGTCCATATTAACACACAAATAAAACACACTATTCACATATTAATGGCTGTGTGTGTGTGTGTGTGTGTGTGTGTATGGCTGCGAGCCCCTGTCCTTCCCACAGTTCATCAACTCCACAGCGTGATAACTTTTCATCCGACCAAAGCTTCATCTGCCAGCGCTAATTACTGAGCCATGAAAACCTCTGATACACAAACACACGCCCTCATTGGCACGAAAATGTGAATAACGTGTTTTGGTGTATTTGTGTCTTTATTAATTTGAGCATCATGTTAGTGTTACACAAAACCTTTTAAAATGGCTTCTCTATTAGATTATATCAACTTAGCAACTAGCTGTTATGTTTTTCACATCTACAGGTGATGCTGGGCAATGACTGTGTACCCTTGAGCAAGACAGTTGACTTCTATTGGCTCAAGTGCTGCTAGCCAACACAGTGCCACTATCAGTCCATTAGACAATATAGTGTTTCTGTGTTCCCAGTATGCAGGGACAAAAACAGCTACTCTTGGAAATAAGACACGATATGTTTCTGTCACAACATAAAAAACTGACATACAAATATATATATAAACAATAAATAATACTATAACTAGAAATGATAAAAGGCTATTGATCATTTCTAATAGAAAAAAAAATAAATAAATCAAGTACTTTTATTTCTTCCTAAAAATACTTTAAAGCCTAACCAAAGCTAATAAATATCTAACCTATCAGCGATTTTGTACAATACACTGTTGACAATGATAAAAATATGGACTGATTTAAAAGGAACATGTATTTACCTTTATTCTTCCCTAAAGTTCCCATCCAAGCAGAACACACAAGCTGGATGTTTGACCACTGCAACTCATAAGAAATTCTTACACTGTCGCTTATAAATTATGGCTCGTATTTATTTGCTCAGTTGCCAGATGTCAGCTCGAGCTTGTAGTTTGCAAACCACTTGACAGCAAGCCAAGTTGTTTCAGTCTGCAGTATAAATTACAGCCCAGGCTTCAATTATCACAACAATAAAAATACAACATTAAAAAAAGCAGCCTGTGCTGAGCTGATGCACTGTAAGATGTTTACTTTATTTCACTAAAATTCTCTCTCAGTAAGATTCAGCAACTTTAGACGTAAATTGTTAGACACGTTCTGCTTCAGAAAAGCAGAAATACTGCAGACAGAATCTTAAGAAAGTTGCTCACTCCTTTCTCAGCTTTATCTTTACCGTGTCAGTTTTAGACAATGTGACACTTTCAACACCCCAGTTTTTATCTATTCTGAATTGTAAAAAAAAGCATCACATGGCCTCACAGACAACTTCATATAATTGCTGTTCATGCCCAACATCATGGGAAACATTTTTCATGATCATTCTTGAACAGTTTTTTGTGTCATTGTAGCCAAAAATGGAGTTATTGTTTTAGGAACTGAGATATATTTGCCCTCAAACATCCAGGAAGGAACAGGGATTTTGAAAGAATGAAATTCCATACATTTTCACTTTTCTCTTCCATAATAGGGGAGCACACAGACTGACTAATGTATGTTTGTACAGTACACAAAAATACATTAGTCAGTCTATACGATGTGTCCATATCATTACACCAGTCTGAAGCTTTGTCCTCTGCTAACTAGGCAGTCACAGCCAGATTTGTTTTACCCCAAAATCTAACTCTGTCCTCTTTAACTGCTATCAAACACACACACACACAGACATAAAACACACTTTGACAAACACATAATACATAAACCATTAAAGACTAATTGAATCTAATTTATTTAGTTTTCTGGAAAGAATCATTTAAGGCAGAACTTCCCTAAGCCCCCTCAATAAATGACACACTCATACCGTTTTACTCTCTTTTCAAACACAATTAAAAAATAATATATAAATATATACACACTGCAAATGACATGCATATAAGGAGTTCATTTTGGAGCCCCATCTCAGGTCATTAGTAACCCACCATGATGCTGTGGAGTTGGAGGGTCCGCTGGCGACACACAGGCCCCTGGCCATTTATTCTATATTAAGTCCCTAATGGGCCCTTGCTCTCTCTCTCTCTCTCTCTCTCTCTCTCTCCTTCTTGCTCCTGACACGCAGCATGTAGGCACAGCCATGGTAAAATATGCACAGAAAGTCCGGTGCGCACACACAGACAAAGCCATTCAAATGAATGGTTATTTATTCGCTAAACGAGGATCTGGGTGTTTAATGTTCCTTGGACGTTAGGTGTTTTTCTGGGGGAGGCAGAGCCATACCCCTACGGCTACAGACATCATTTATTTTACACATAGCCTAATACTGCACGCTAGGCAGCCGCTGAGAAAAATGGGCTTTGGAAGTGAGAAGGAGATATAAAGGAAATAATGAATGACTTTTTGTGTGTGTGTTTGTGTGTGTGTGTGTGTGTTTGGGGTGGCGAGTGGGGGGTGCGAACACATTAGAAGTTGCAGCAGGGAGAAAAGACAGTGGTAGGCTTAAAGGCTTAAAGTGTGTGTGTGTGTGTGTGTGTGTGTGTGTGTGTGTGTGTGTGTGTGTGTGTGTGTGTGTGAGTGAGTGATTGCAAATGCAAAGAGGAAGAAAAGAACGTCAGAGTTAGAAAGACTGACAAGTTAACACAAACATTACAAAAATGTGCGTGAACATTTGTGTTTGTTTGTGTGTGTGTGTGCTGGATTTTTAGGATATCAGTGGGGAGGAAGGTGATACCTGGTTGTGTGTGAGGCTCTCAGACCTTCATCTACATCTCATCCAAATGCAGAACATCACAACATCATAGGGGCCCCTGTACTTGCATAAGCACACCTCCCCAAAATGACGCAGCGCAGGTGTGATGTATCCAAAACATGAAAGCCATCAAAAGTAACTTTAAAAAAGAAAACACTTACTGTTTTGATTGCAAAAAGTTTTTTCTCTTCCGTTTCTCTTTTAAAAGACTATACAAGTTATCACGAGCTTCTTTCAAAACAACTAACAAAAGGAAGTGGACTGAATTATATCCCAATATAACCACCATGATATATATTAAAAGAAACAATCAGGCTAATGAGACTATTTACTGAGGTAATAAGTGCATTAATAAGCCAATATTTCTATGTCAGCACACTTATCTTGTAAGTGTAAGATTTATAGGTGTTCATGTACATACTATATTTGTAATTGTTGTCATGTAGTTAGAATTATCTCATAAAATACATTTAAACATATTTAATGAAGTTGTAAATTGTCTTTGACGTTATTGACATGAAATGGGTCTTTAAAGCTGGAGCTCTCTCCCGGTTAACATGATTCATCAACTGAACTCCAGATAAATTAACTTGATCATTATTGGGTTTTCTGCCCTGCACAGCTGGGTCCAATTTACACTTAATTAAACAAGTTCACTACTTAACTCTCTTCCACATTCAAATATTCAGAGAGATCTTGTCATATTTGAAAATTAAAAAAACAAAAAAAAATCCCTAAATTTCATGGTAAATGTGTTTATATTTATGTTTTAATTGACTGAACAGAATCTAAATGGAACCAGGCTCTTTTAAAACCTACCTCCTTATCTGTGGTCACTGAAGACAGCGCTATGGTCATCTCTCCGTCGGAAAACTCCTTCAGCTCCGTTGTAAGCAGCTGCTCCAAGTCTACGACCAGTCAGTACACACAAACAGACTAACAGTTATATAAAACACACACTAAAGAATACAAAACAATTTCACGACAGAAAAAACAAACACAAGCATGAGTGCCCTCTCCAGAAGTGAGAGGTCATTGAAAGGATGTTACAATACTTGGATAATGTGCCAACGAACAAAATGTGACATTACAGGGATTATACTGAACTTTTAGCAATCATGGGACCTAACAGTTATGTCAACAGCAGAACAAGGAGACTACTGTATGGTACATGTGCCCGCTACACACCCACAGTCCACTCATTCAGGTATTTTCAATTATGATGCCTAATTAGATCTTTTCTCAAGCCTGCATGGCCATGCACAGACTCTGCTTGATTGACAGCTCCCTCACTCTCCTATTAGCTTTGTTGCGCCTGTCAGGGCGAGACACTTCACACTGTTTTTATGGTTATTAGTTTGTAGAGTTTGGCGACTTCGCATAATCCCCAGCATTGCCCTACCCACCTTCAGCCTGACTGGAGGTTTAATTGGCCACATGATTGGGCAGGGCTTTTTAGAAAGGTTACAACAGACGTGCCTCGTGATATGGTATAGCAGGAAATTCACAGGTGCGATTAATAACATTAATGATGGCTCCATTTCATTTAGGTGTCAGTTCCAGTAGCTGGAGTTCAAACTTAGTCTGGTTACAATGTTTACTAAGTGGACAGCTACGTGTCACTAAATCAAAGCGGGGTGCACCACACAAACATAGTTCTTAAATAGAGATTAGCTGTCACTGAATATTTACACCCAGTAATTGCCATGTGTTACAACTGTTACGAAGCAAACTGACCTAACTGATAAAACAAATGTTAGCTTGCTAATATATAGCAAAAGAGAGGTAATTTCATTGACCTATCATACGTGTCACTTGATCAAAATGCTGTCAATAATGATTTAACCTGGGAGGATTTTAAACCACCTCTGAAAAAATAACACAATACACCTCAAATTACAAATTGTTATGCCAATAACTTTAGACTACTTGACCAAATAACTTTGGTTAGGTAAGTGTAATTGTATATCTCTAAACCTCATGCATATTACTAACTCTGAAACACAAATGGGTATATAAATGAAACAAAGTCATACCTTCATTTACAAAGGATAAGAGTTCTAATTTTATGCATCCTGTATGAGATAACAGTATGACGAGGATGATAGGTGGACAACTATACAATTATGAACTTCAGTATTAATTTGCATGAGGGACTGCAAAAGTTCTGTATCATAGGTTGCCCCATCTCTCTGCCTCCAACGTTTTAGACTCTACTGCTGAAAATACGCACGTTGTAGCTTCGCCTCATCAGGTTGACCTGCCGTGGTGTCACTCCATTGTTCCAAGGATCTCATGAGCTCCTCCAGTTGTGCTGACCGACGGCCATGGTTGATCCACAAAGCCTCACTTTGTAGCCGCAAGGCCTCTGTGGACACATAAACACACAAACACATACTGTATGGGTGTGTCCAGCATACACAACATGGCTCTTGTTCATAAGTTCATGTAAGTTTAATGTTGATTCAATAATAAGAACTACATGACAATTTTGACAGGGTTGTTGATGAATTTCTTCCTTTCAGAAATTAATCTACTAGCCTGAACTTCTGGCTTAGAGCAAGTAACCAGCACTGCAACACAGTTTGGTCTTAAGCCAAGAGCCATTTACGTTGAGTAGTGAATTGCCTCATGATATACAGTATGATCTCGAGTAACTTTATTTATTTATTTTTATTGTGAAATATGGACTTTATTCTTATGTACATTTCAATCCATTGTAACCTTTCCAGACATCTATCAATGCAAATCCCTAATTGCCAATGTTGATCAACACAAGTCATTAAATACTGAATAACTTCTTGTGTTGAGCTGGACAGAAAGATATAGACGATACAGACGATACAGATGATATAATGATATAGACTGACGCTGTCTTCTTTTGCCACACTTTTAATTTGGTTATTGACCGCAAACTTGCCAGGCAAAGACACGGAGAACAGTCTGACCAAAAACTGTGTCCTCTTTGTGCATTTGTTTGGGGGTGTTACTTGGGGGCCACCATCACAGTGGCCCCACAGTAAGAAAGTAAATCATTCACTGTCAGTGAAAGGCATCAGTAACATTTGGGATTTTGTGAGCTACTTTAAAGGGCGAGACATTTAAGCATTTTTGCTATCCATGCTCCATCACATATTTCCCATTGGTCTCCTACTTCTCATGACGACACAAAACATAGTTTGTAGAAAACATATAGTACAATACTTAGTTACTATATCATTTTCATTTATCCTGGAGGAAAATTTAAGATGGAAGTTGAACATTTTGTGACCTCCCAGTCCCTGAATGAGGAACATTAACTGGACGACAACAGGACAGGCTACTGTATATTATGGGGGCTCTGTAAATCAAAAAATAGATGAAATGTTGTTATAATAGCCATAAATAGCAAATGCACAGCTCAGTATATAACCCATAAAAAGTGTTATGTCTCCTATGGTAATATTTTTCCTTGAACAGAGCCTGTGAGGAGCAGGAAATAGCTGGAATACAGTTTGGCTACTAACCTCTTTAGGAATCAATGAACCTGAAAATGCACTGTCCAAAGAACTCTTACAAATAACCATGAGAACTGGGCGACACACAGTACATCATTCTCCCGCTCTAATCATCTTTTCTTTTGCGTCTCTGCACTTTACTTCGCTCTTTTGCTCCTCTCACTCCATCCACCTTAATTCACTTTTCCTCTATTAGGCCGATCTCTGTCGGTCTGTCTTTCTGTAAATCACAGTGAGAGAGGGCAGAGAAGAAAGCAGCAGAGTGTTATTGAACAGAGATCAGTCGTGTCTCCTGCCCAGCCTTTGTACAGCTGCTTAACATTAACAACTGCGGTACCTGTTTGGCAGGCTGTTTAACTGACTTAACATTGTACATATGCACACGCACGCTGCAAATTTACTACTCCAAACCTGTTCTATCTCTTTGGTGCCAGATCACACACAAGTATTTGAAAGCCAACCTGAGTAGAGTTTTACCGTTGTATCTGAATTGTTACAGTACATCTAGTATAAAATGTATGATACTACACTTTAATTTTATTTTACCCAAGCCAATACAGATACACACATTCTGTTGTGAGACTAGAGTGTTTTACCTCTCATACATACAGTACACCCACATAGACACAGGTTTTTGTTCTCTGCCTTCTCACTCTACGTTTTATTGTCTTCTCTGTTATTAGATTTCCTGTCATCCCTTACAAAGATTTACTGATTTATCTTTAAATTCTTAATACAACTTTTCTTATTTTAGTGGGAAAATAAAACTACTGTACCTGACAAAACAGAAACAACTCAAAAGACTAACTTAAAAAAAAAAAAAAGACTCACATTATGGGACTCTGTGTGTCTTTCTGTGCTCTGCCTTACCCACATTCACCACCCCTCATCTCTCTCTTTCTCAATCTCTCCTGGTGAGTGTTAAGCGAGTCATGTCTGGGGATTTGTGTGTGTCCTCCTTCATCGCCCCATTACTCCCCCTGGGGGGCGCCTACGCCTCCCTCACCTCCGAGAGTCTCCCCCAGCGTTGCGCTGATGTGCTCCGCTGCCTCTTGAAGAATCTCCCTGGCGACTGTCGTCACCGCGGACAATGCCCCATCATCCCCTGTGTCTTGCTGGTGATGGACCACTCGCAGGATGCTGGACTCCAAAGTGTGGTACTCAGAGCTTGGAGGGTGAGAAGTTAGGGGGGGTGAAAGAGATACGGATGACTGCAGGGTAAGGAGCGATGATTTTGAGGTATTTGCATAAATACAAACTCCCCTTTAGGTCATGAGGGATGAACACATGCGGGCCTGGAATACACACCCAAACATACTCTACATTACATTTTTTTTTTTTTTTGCATCAACAAATAGAGTTTTCACAGCCAGAACCCAGTGTGTCTGGATATGTTTGTGATCTGCATGAGTGTGTGGGGGCTTCAGCATCACCTGTACACAAATTAATCAGTGTTGGTCCAGTGAAACAGAAAACATCCTAAATTCACCGAACCCGCTTCCAGGTAAGATTTTAATTACTCCCTTGGTGTCTCATCTATAAAGCAGTTAAAGATTAGCTGAAGTTATCAACAGACTGACCTGGTGTGCGTGCTTCGACATGATTTGCATATGAGTGTGTTTACCTATCTAGAAGTCCATCTCTCAGCAGTGTGAGTGAGAGTTTTCCTGTGTGATGAAGCTTCACGAGGTCTACATCCTCTCTCCACAGCAGCAAACTCTCACATGTTTTCACCCTCTGCAGATACCTCACCGTCTCCCCGGGCAACACAGCGTTACATCGCTGGCCACACAACACTGGCAGACACAGTCTACCAGACGGTTCTTTCTGGATTACACAGACACACACAGAGTACATGATACCAGATGCACTTTGGAGATTACAAAACGAATAAATAAAATAGAATAATCAAAAATTTATGTTCTGATGATCATATCTGTGTAATACACCACTGTAGTGAAAAGATTTTTATGTACACATCTACCTATAGATGGACCATGTTTAACCTTGTTTGGTGCATTTTGTTTAATACAGCAGTGAAAGAGGGAAATTTTCCGCCCTATTGCCACTTCACTGGCTGAATGCTGGCTGCTTTTCCTGGTGTGTTTCCATAAAAATAGTTGCTCACTGGACAAACAGTCAGATAAAGCCAAAACAATGTTGCCAGTTTTCCCCCTTTTTTTTTTCCGAAAGGGTGCAGTACTCTGAAATAACAAAGGAGATTTGTACAATGTTTACCACTGTATGGGAAACATTAACACAAATCAAACAACAATGTGTAAGTAATGATTTGTTTGCTAATTTGAGAGCCATAAAAGCATAGTGAAGCCAAGCAAAGTGCCGTCAATGGACACTATTCTCCCACAATGCAATGCACAAAGGAAAGAGAGAAGCTGTCCACAGCTGTTAAAATGAAAATATATTGTGGATGGTGGTGAAACAGCTCTAGAAAAAAAAAAAAAAAAGGAATAACTTTTATATTTTAGGAAAAAGAGTTGGCTCAACTTCCATGTACTGCCAAGCACCCGTAGGACCTGTGGACTATATACAGTAGATAAAACTGACAGTGCTTAACCTCACCTTTTAACTTTTAAATACTTCAACTTTAACCCTGTAGAAAAGCCCCCCTCCCCACCACATGTTTTTAGGCAAAACACATGCACAACAACAGGCAGAATTCATGTTACCTGGCTGAGGTGTAGGGCTAAGCACAGTGTTGCAGCCACAGTATCAGAATTTGGTTCTGGTCCACCTAAAACAGCGTGGATGGGATCCTCTGATGCATCAGCCTGAGAACACACACACAAACATACAGTACAAGGTTAGCGTGTCTGTGGCTTGCTGGCTTTTTCATTTCTAAACTTTCTTGGCAAGACATGATTCAGTGATACTTAATCTCTGTGTTTTCCAACATCCAACAAGGGAAGCAAGTGAAAGTGCTGAACATTATGGTTTGGTCTGATGGCTGATGTAACTGTATCAGTTGACCATCATCGAGCCAGCACGACTGTCTTAGATGACTGCAGCATTTTGAAATCACCACAATGCATTAATAATGAAATCCTGGTGCTGCTAGGTTTAGCTCATGCTTGAAAGAGAATAATATTCCACTTTCACTACACTGGAGGCACAATCGTTCGTAACAGTGATGCAACAGTTTAAATTAGCCAGAGAAAATTTTTCATTGTTCACTCAGAGTACCATGCTTTATCAGAGAGGTGATGAGTTCCATTAATTCTACTGAAAAATGCAGACAAACACTCCTCATTTATGTGGAGTGCACATTTATGTCAGCTCCGTTACTGAGATCAAACATTCATCTCTAGGTGAGAAAGGCAGAACATTAAGTTTCCTCCTTCGATTTTTGGCTGGGACTCTTGCTGTTAGGTTTTAATAGGGCAGAAACAATTCCTGACTTTCCTGGCCTGATTCCAGCATTTCCCGTATTTAAATACACAGAGATACGAGGGGGCACACATTCACAGGTCAGGTCTCTGGACAGTCAGCATTTGTCTTTTTGAGAATGTTTAAAAAAAAAAAAAAAATCGAATAAAACGCTTCGGAAATTCAAAGGATGATGATAGAAATTAGCAAAGGCTGCCTTTTCAATGACATACATCGTCATGAACTATACTTACTGAAAGTGAAAGGAAACTGCAATAATTGATGGTAATTTGGAACAAATTCACCAACAACCATCCTCAGCCTGCTCTGTGTGTGTTCTATGTCAATCTGTTTTATCTAAAACAGATAAGCTGACTCACCACTAGTACAAGCCTGCCTTGCAGCTTGCACCATTAATCAAGAAGCAAAATGTGCATACAATGAATATCATGTCTATCTGTAGCTCATCTTAATGGGCTTTTAGGATGCTCTAATGGGAAAGGATGGAGCAGTGGAGGGGAAGAAGCAAGCATTGCAAGTAGAAAGCCTTGATTATTCATGTTTCCTGGCTAGATTCTTGCAGTTAGTCCAAAATGGCAAACTTATGGTCACAAGCTCAGTTTTATATCCTCTAAGCTTCTTCCAATCTTAGCTCGCACAGGATACACTGGCTTTGTGGCCTTGAAAAAATAACTATGATAGAAGTCCATCAGGGCTGAAACTATTGAGTGATTGATTGAATTTCTCCCCTTATAGTGAGTGAATAGTAACTTCTTTTTTTTTAATGAAAGCACATCATTATTGTGAGAAAAATGTAGTTGCATTAAAGAGGTGCCAACATCTGACATTTACACAACAGTCAGCTCCTGCAGGGCAGTAGAGCTTTGTTCATATTCAAGCAATGTTGTGTATGAAACCTGGGAATAAAACAATTAGTGAACACACATTATGAAAAGGATGATGAATGAATATAAAGACGAATTACAAAAATTACATTGCCAACAGAGCTGTTAAAACGGCAGGAGCTTTAATCTACTGCCATAACTTTCCTGAAAATGGTCAGCAGTAGTGTGAATATTTACTCCGTGGGTTAAAACATTCAAAACATGGTCTTTTGAGCACAGACCATAGGACTCCTTCACTTTTATTTAACTGGTTAATCCTGCTTTCTCAAATATCACCCTGGAAGCTTGTCTAATATCTGATGGAGTCGGATCATTTAAGGGAGCTTAATACCATGGTTATATCCATAGAATAGCATAATAATAATGTATAAGGAATAGACGTGTGTCTTGTTTCTGTTCATAGGACCTTACCATCAGGCCAGATGGATAAAAGAAATGAGGGGAGAAGAAGTGAGAGACCAACTCATAGAGAAGAAGGACAGGAGAGATACTAGAAACTGTTAATTAGACTGAGGATGAGAAAGCAAAAAGTGTAGTGAGATTGGAAGAAAAGAGGGCAAAGAGTTAGAATATGATTATGAAAAAGGGGGTTGAAATATAGGGCGTATGGGCAGTAGACTGATAAGTCAGACATGTAGAAAAGGTGGGGAAAGGGGAACCGGAAAAAAAGGAGGCTGGACAGGTGGAAAAATGTGATAGGGAGAAGAAAGAGAAAGAAGGAGGAAGACCTTAGATAAGAGGGAATGAAGATGTGAGGCCAAGAAGTGGAAGGGGAGGGAGAAAACACGAAGGGAAGGGAGGATCAGAAAGAGGAGAAGGTGTGTGTGAGAGAGAAGGAGAACTGCACCCAGTTCCTTCAGAGGAGGGAGAGAGGGAGAATGAATCAATACTAGATAGCCAGAGAAAAGGAAGTGATGCATTAGTAGGAAAAAAGGCCACTCAGTGTCAGTTCTCCTGCAAACGGAGAACATTGGTGTGTGTGTGTGTGTGTGTGTGTGTGTGGTCTGTGTGCGTACTTGTATGGCTATAAATTGTGAGGACCAGTTCCTTCAATCTGAGTGCTCTCCCTCTGAGCTCTATCTCCCTGTCTCACCACGTTCGATCCCTCTCCCCTTCTCTCCTCTCCTCTCTCCTGTTGGTCATTGCAGGCCAGGTCTGGAATATATCATGAATCTCCTTTGGATGCCCAGCTACCTCAATTTATATTTTCAGCAAAATATTACTCTGAGCTGAGGAGATTTACATGCTTACAGTAATTGCTCTTTGGATAAAAACTTTGGGCAATTAAGCACATCCTTTAAATGCAGTCCAAATCACTAAACGATTACGTTTGTGGCATTTGCAAGTATTGGAGCCTATCCAGCAACATCAGGTGGAGGTCAAGAACAAGTCACCAGTCCATCAAAGACCAGCGAACAGACATCGCTACTAATCATATCTATGGGAGTCTCAATTACTACCTGAACTGCATGTCTCCGGATTGTGGGAGAAAGTGGAGCACCCAGAGGAATCCCTCTTAACACAGGAAGAATATAAGATCCCACATAGAAAGGAGCTGTGCTGAGAATGAGAGGCAAGTTCTTATTGCTGTGCACGGCATTTCTGCCACTGAGCCACTATTTACATAATATACATCCATACATTCTCATAAATATACTTTTTGGGCATCTGTCATTTTCATTACTGTATATCTAAAGCATGTCTTGCAGTACAATTTGTCTTAGAAAAAAGGGGAATTTACGGTGAATTATTTAGAAGAAACAAACACAATGCTCATAGGCTTGTTAACCTTGTGAAAAAATCTTTGACTTATAAAAGACGGGATAAGTAGTCTGAAGAGCACGCTGATCCAAACAAGTTGCCTTTTTAAAATTTGTTCCTGCTTTAGTCATGCTAATAAACACTTTTTAAGTTATTGCACATTTCAAGTCAACCTTCCTTTTAAGTTTAAAAGAGCCTAGAAAACCTTGGAAGTGAAGCCAATGTGGACCCTTTTCTCATCAAGCAGTTTTTTTTATGTCTCAACAATTATGTGATGTAAACATTTACAGGGATGGAAAGTAATGAATGTTAGCACATCCTAGACACAGGTATTGTAATGATCCAATTTTGGCACAAAGCACAAAGCCAAAATCCTAAAACCCCCTTTTATGTGTGTGTGTGTGTGTGTGTGTGTGTGTGTGTGTGTGTGTGTGTGTGTGTGTGTGTATATTAGTGTGTATATTAGTGTGTAGGCTCAGAAGGACAGACGCTGGAAGTCCACTCAGCACACTGGTTCAGCTCTATGCCAAATGACGTGAGAGTAAAGGATCGTGAGCCGCGGAGCTACAAAGAGAAAAACTGAGTGAGAAAGACAGACAGGTTCAGTAAGCACTAAGAGCCAGGCCAATTAAAAGTATGGGTGTTCTGGATGGTGGCCATCCAGAGAGAGGGAGAGAGAGAGAGGGAGAGGGAGAGGCAGGGAAAATGACAGAGAGTAGAGAGCGGCCGCAAAAGAGCGAGTCATCAAAGTTTATATAGGAGAGCTGGGGGAGAGAGATAAAGTGTGTCCGTGTGCATGTGTGTGTGCTTGAGAGGGAAACGGTTGATAATCATGACAAGCGTTGCACTGTATCTGCAACCTCCATGACACTCATCATTTGCCCTCCTTATCACTCAATTACCCTGCTGTGCTCTGATCTGCAGATTTGCTTATTTGATCTTTCTTCTCCCCAGCTTCTCCTGTGTTTATGTGAAGTACATCCCAGAAAAAAAGCTGTTATCTCCTTTAAAATTTCAGTCCAGACAGGCTGCTCTTATGCACGTTTGTATTGTGTTGACAGACACCTGTTTACATGAATAAAGTGAGTATTCTGAATAGCTTAGCATGGCTGAAAATATAATTAATCAAGTGAGTAAAGCAAATACAAACATGTATCCTGGCTAACAGCATAACGGTGTATATATCAACACATTTTCTCCCTTATCCCTTTGACTAAGAATCATTTTACTCATGTTTATATTTGTGTTCATTATGTTGTATTTGGAATTTCCCAACTTCAAAAGTATGTTTTACTATTATTTACTACTAAACCAGCTTTTGTACACACATGAACCATCACCTATATCTTGTTACTTTAATGGCAAGGAAGTGCACAGTTTGGACTTTCGGTGAAATATTTTTCTGAGCTTTGAGATGTTCAGACAATATTGGTACTGTAGCTTACCCTGTGGGTGACTAATAGTATTAATATAGAGGCTGCACATACACAGTTTTTATCTACTAAGGAAGATCATGTGATATGATTAAAAGCTCCAGAACAGCTGCAGCTCCAGAACTCACTCCTCCTCCTAAATGGACCTAGGAGTGGGTTCTGTTTTCTCATCGTAGATTATGTCTTTAAAAAAAAACTTTAAAGTGATATTGTTTTGTCAGCTGCTGTGTGCGAGGCCAAGAATGACTGTGGAAGCTCAGTTTTTGAAGTTCTCAAAAAAACAAAAAAAAACAAAAAAAACAATGAAATGCGATTATCTACAATTCTGTGAAAACTGGGCAAACTCGATCTGCTGATGAAGACCATGTGATATGATCAAAAGCTCCAGAACAGCTAATAAATGGACCTTGAAGTGGGTCTGCTTTGTCAACATAGATTATGTGTAGGGGTGGATTTTCCCCATTACATTATAGGCAATATTACCTGTAGATAGTGGAAATTGCTGATAATTACATAAACATCAGTAAATCTTATTACAACTGTTTGTTTGGATGTACAGTATAGCGCATGTTCATGTGTGTTGATGTGCGCACACACACGACTAAATATTTGTCCTGTCTGATTGTGTTTGTTTATGTTTTCCCACCACTTTGAAATGTATAAAAAACAGGACAAAGTTAACTCAATGAGTAAAACAGCAAAAGCATTACTACTGATAAGCTCTTCGTTGGCTGCAAGAGGGAGACAGAGGTATTTCTGATCAATTTCACTGAATTTTGCACTGACGGGTGCCCGGGCATGTTCTATAATCATCAGAGGAAGTAAATGAAAAACGCAGGGTACAGCCAAAATCTACATGCAAAGATGCCTAAAGAGCAGCAGTGCCAAAATCATCTGGGAACCGAGTCATCACAAATGCTCTTTGGAGGAGGAGAGAATATATGTGTATACAGCTCCAAGCCTTTGAGAGATACTATGGCCATGCACTACAACTGATAATACAGTCATGCCATTTAAACAAGCAAATGCAGAAAGAGCAGTTTTAGGGGCCCTGTGGCCTCAAGGTATGATCCATGAAAGGCTCCCTAGTGGGAACGGCTGTGCAAATGTTGCACTACGGGCAGGCTAAATGTATAAAAGCCAAGACTGTATACGGACATGTAAAAAGAATGCAGTATAACCACATATCTATAACAATGTGCAAGTATGTGTGTAAAAAAAAATACAGCTGCACAGTGGCTGCACAGTCATTAACGCTGTTTATTATTTGCATGAGGCTTTTTTTGTGTGTGTGAACAGATAGTAAGCCCTGGATCAAATGCAAATTGTGAGTCAGTATCTGCAGAGCAACGAGATAGCAGGGAAGGACAGCCTCGGGCTAAACTTGTTGATGTCACGCCTCCCCCTCATTAGAAATCAGCTGCTCATTCAAATTCACACGCTGATGTTCCTGGAAACACAACGAGCCTTATTTACGGGGCCAAACACGCCTTCCCTTCCCCTGTACAGTCGTGTTTGTCGATCTACAGGTGCTTGGGGGACCGAAGGGACGTGAGAGGCTTTTATCCGTGCGCCTTTTCAGCGACAGGGACGCAGCCTGTAGCACAGCAGTAGCAGCCTTCCCGTCACGGTCTCATTCATTATACCCACAACCTGGTGTTAGCGCCGCTGAGGGCTCGTAACTCACCCCGAGTCTGCTCTGGACCCTCCGCAAATACTCTTCCATGTCGGCCTGCGTCGCTACGGTGCCGCTGCAGATCTCTCCATAGACCAAGTTTCGCCAATAAGGCTGCTGATGCGCGTGTGTGTATGTGTGTATGTGTGTGTTTTTTTTCTCTCTCTCTCTCTCTCCGCGTCCGAGTCTCCCGCTGCGCTCGCACTGCAGCACTCTCTGCTGCTGTGTGTGCCGTCGGTCCTCCCCTTCTCTACGGGGTGAACCCACGACACCGAGCAGTGGGTGTGACGGCAGGAAGAGGAGATCCGGCGGAGGCGCGCTCTGTGATTCAACCGCGCTCCCTGCGGTATGGATCCCCCCCCCACACCCACACACACACACACACACACACACACCTAGCTCACCGTCCAAACCCTCCCCTTGTATACACACAAACAAAAAACGCATATAAACAAACACACCTATCCTAGGCACATAGCCTGAACGTCCGCCAATGGAAAAAAAAACAAACCCAAAACGTATTGATCGTAGTAAACGATAAATAGTGGCGCTCCAGCACCGCGGACATCACCCTTTCATTGCCAGTGTCCTAGGAATTGATTTCAGCACCTTCACACATTTGGCGTGCCGCAGTTTTCCAGCCTTTTTTTTTTCTATTTTGCCGCAATATGATCGACATCACGGCCAGAATCAAAGTGCACTGCGATGCCTCTCTGGTTCGTGAGTGTGTGTGTGTGTGTGTGTGTGTGTGTGTGTGTGTGTGTGTGTGTGTGTGTGTGTGTGTGTGTGTGTGTGACAGGAAGCACTTTAATTAATCTGAAAGATGACCCTGCGATTAACAACCTGACACAAACAATAGACACACACACGCACGCACGCACGCACACACACACACACACACACACACACACACACACACACACACATACACACACACACACACACACAATGGAAAGCCCAGAAACTTCAATATTTACAATGGACGAGGCCTTTATCATTGGGTCAGGGTGCCACCGGATTTATCTTTGCTTATGAAATTTGCCAATTTGGAAGCCCAGGGGAAAAAAAATTTGTTGTTGAGGCCCTACTGACCCCCACAAATCACTCTATGTGCATTGTATGCATTATATATGTACCAACCAGTGGCCTCCTCCTATCTTGGAGTAATGTGACCTGGCCCCAAGGTTCCCATGCCACAGTTAGTTTGTGATAATTAGACACAACTTCATTGAGGAGCTGCTCCATGCCAGAATAATATAAACTAAAATAATAAAATCTGATTTTGACTGAGCGTCTTCTACAAGACAAGGTCACAACATTGGATAATAATGCAGGACCTGACTTTTTTAGTGGTGTGAGATCCTCCACAAATTTGTTGTTGATTAAGTTACCAAAACAAACTGGTGACCGTGGAGTTTTGGGGCCCCTGGGGGTCTGAGACAACTGGACAACTGCCCACTTTGCCTACCAAAATGAAATCATACTTTGGACCAACCCTACTCTACACAGTGGCCGTGAAAAGATGAACAGAAGCGGGATGTTAGTCACAAGATCATAAAATATGGTGGTTATTTTCTGATAAGCAGTCATAAAAGGACAAAATGCAAACTTTAAACACTGGCACACACAATACAACAGTAAACATAATGCCCATAAACATGCATAGTTGTATTTGTGCATATTTGTGTGTGTGTGTGTGTGTGTGTGTGTGTGTGTGTGTGTGCGTGCGTGTGTGTGTGTGTGTGTGCGCGTGTGTGTGTGTGTGTGTGCCTATATTTCAGTATTACTGTCTATGGCCATTAGTTGATTGGACATTTGTTGGAATCCATCGTAGCCTTACTCTTTTTGCGGCAGTAAGCAATATGAGAATCTGTATGAGATGTTGTGGTTTCCCATTTGTAGTGAAGGCAGTGATACTCTGGTCTTAATGGAAGCTGCCTTAGTGCACTGTCACTGCAGGGAGCCAAAAGGCAATTGTAGTCCCAGACCAGAGTCAAGCCAGACAAAATCAATATGACTTCCAGTCACAATCTTCAAGATAAAACTCTCATTCATGATTTTTAAGAGAATGAGAAGTGTGTTTTCTGACATTTATCTACACATACTGCAGGAAAGTGGGCACACCAAAACACTTTCCGTGTGTGCCGACTTTCCCTAAACCTGGCTTGTTTACTTTTTCCTTCAGTTTGAAATTTATTTCCCAGGATACCTTTCACAAACCCCTTAAAGCACAAACTTGAAATAGTTAAATTAAAACTAGGAATAGCTAGGTATTTGGCAAAGCAGAGAAAGTAAAAATGATCACTATCTCTTTCTATTCCTGTGTGGTTCCTCGGTGTTGACATAAAGTAGCGAGTCATGTAGAAAGCCCTGTAACACAAAAAGCCTGATGTTTGAGTAAAGATATTGAAAATTTACAACAGTAACTGCTGTAGTGCTGATAATATGTGATATCTCTTCATCGAGTGTTGGCCAGTTATTGATGACTGGGTTTAATGTTTTCCTTCCCTGAACTGAGTTTTGTATGGATTCTGATCCTGATGAATGATTGCTGTGAAGAGAACAAGCGACAGCAGCTGACAGCCTGTGACGACAGCTGATGAGAAGGACCAGTCCTCAGCATGGTCAGTGTGTCGCTGTAGTCCATTCTAGCATTATTATCAGGGCTAGAACGGTCAAATGGATGCTCCTTTAATATCAATGCAATATGAAGAATAGCCTGACCGTCTACAAAAGCAGAGTTGAGGTGGGAGAAACCTCCCGGCTATGTGGATTTAAACACAGTTTAGGAAAACTATAAGGGGAAATCTGACTCAGGGTTGTTCTTGTGGCTGACAAAAGAGGGCCACAGTATGAAGAGGCATTGGAGAGAAGGTCAGTTTAGTAGCTGGTTGGTTGCTGAGAGCTCTTACACTGTCTGTGAGCCAGTTATGAGTATAGTCTACAAATGCTTCAAATTTGTGAGGGCTGTATTCACTGAGAACACAGGCAACGTGAAAAATATTGTGCATAAGTCGGTGGGTCATTTAAAAAAGGCCAGTAAAGGGAAACGTTAGCACGTCCATTGATGTCCTGCTAAATTAAGTAAGAAACTCAAATAGATAGTAGCCATCCTCAAGAGGAAGGATATGGTAATTATGGTGAGTGCTGGAAGGGTCTTATTTGTACCGCAGCCTACAGTCCTTTCGTACAGAAAATACTAAAAGAAAGAAATAGAACAAATGGAGGGTTTCCTGTGTTACTTTCATCACACTGCAAACTGCTCTCCATTTTTCAATGCTTACATGTAGGTGACTTTTTTGTGACCCTTTTTTGGTCATTTTCAGCTCCAGATGTTGGACCTGTCCAGCTCACAGATACGAAACACATTTGCTACAACCCTGTACAACGAAAATTAAGAGTTCAGTTGTTGCATTCGCAAATACTGGTCCTGTGTATGAGCCTTTCTCCTCAGTAAGAAAGTAATTAAGCAGAAACAAAAAAAAATCAAACCCTCTCTGGTTTGATAAAATTAAAGGAGCACTTTCCAATAAAGTTAAGTCCAATACATCAGCACCACAAACTACAGTCTTCAGGTTAGTATACAGCTGTATTAACTCCTCTTTGACTCAGTTAATATTGAAGCTAAAAAAAAAGAGCATTAGTTATTATTTAGATTCCATTGTACTGTCAGGTATTTCTGTTATTTTTACCACTCCTGTAATATTTCCATTTACAGTATGTCATGGCCAGACATAATTCAAGATGATGTTGCAAATTCTCAGTTCTATTTGTATATAATTAGAAACTAGTGTGGAATATGAAGTTATTCATCATATTTGGTCAAAAGAATGAAACACTTAGAAAGCTCCTGGACAAAAGTAATTCATGTTGTCCTAGTGATACTTCTCTTATTGCTCTTCTGGAAGTTTGAGGTCAGGGAGTTTGGGAAGAATGCAGGCCTGCAAGATTTACACGCAGTTTTCCACTGTGAAGAATGTGGACGATATAGTTATACCTGAGTCGACTGAGGTAAGTCTTCAAGGCAACAGGCAGACACACTGCAGCTTTGATCCATTAATGCCCCTGCTTGCTCGCTCTTTTATGGGGGAAACGGGAAAATCTGTCGTGTTTTGCCTCTAAATAATTTCCCATTACACAAGTAAGGCTTACAGCGTCTGCACCACAGTCCTAAACTGGTTTAATTTTCCATTGGAAACAATAGGCCTCGCTAATTGATTTTAATGGCTCTCTCCGCGACGATGCGCCCCTTATGACATGGAGAGAGGTCTTTAAGATTATTATTATTAGTATAATTGCCATTACCCCCACACTTTCCCTTTGCGAATGGGAGACAGAGAAGGAATATCTTTGCCCTTAAGCTGAACAAATAATTATTGGAGACAGGAAACAAACAGACGACCGTCACTCACACGCGCGCCTACACGCACACTCTCACACACACACACACGCACACGCGCTCCACCTTAGAGTAGACCCCCTTCTGGCGACCCTCATTCCCTCCGCCGCCCTCTTCGTGCAGCGTGCCGCTTGTAATTTATGCAAAATTAATTGATACATCTTTTATAATTGATGTGCTGTAAACTTAATGAGTAATTTATGTAATTAGTCAATTAAGGATAATTCCAGCATATGCTCCGTATGCCCAGAAGGTGTGCTTTACAACTAGTTATTTGTCCAGGAGTTGGGTGCAGGCGAAGACTGCCGTAGACTACCTAATTAATTTTGTTATGCAGATCAGCCACGGTGTCTATTTAACGGTCCCCTTTTGTCAAAACAGATTTAATATTGATCTTTCCCGGGCGCTTAAAGAGGATGCTTTTACCCGCGTTGGCCTCTGTGGGCCTCCGAGTTTCAAAACTCATTTTTCAGGCTCCAGGAAAACAATTATGCAAACAAGAAGGAAAAAAAAAAAAAAAAAAGCACAACAACGACTGCCTTTATTTAGCGGTGAAGATATGAATGTTCACTCTTTGTCAAGCGAAGTGGCACTAAAAACTGATTTTCCTCGCAATTACATGATGCCTTTAAAATATGCTCTCCGTCGACACACTTGACCTTTTGGGTGGGTTTGAAGGACTGAGACATAACGGGGGAGATAAGCCGACTAATTAATTGACACAGTTTTGAATATTCATACCTAATACAGTGAGCTTGCCCTTAATTACAATGTTGGACTTCTCTCCTAGGAGGCTAAATCACGGAAGACTTAATTATTGTAATGTATTCGGGGGCCCACCGGGGCAACGGGGTAGACAGGAGCCGTCAAGGACCCAGTCATGACACCTGGCCAGAGAAGGAAATTTACGGGAAGGGGAGCAGCTTTTGTTGTTCTCCGCTGAACAGAACCCAGAGCAGGGGATGAAGTTTGTTTACATCCTTGTAGGATTCACCGGAGAGTGTTTGAACAGACAGACAGCCGCCGGACTCCCCTCTCAGCAATTAATCAACAACAACGCCTCTCTCGCTCTCTCTCTCTCAATTGTGTGTGTGTGTGTGTGTGTGTGTGTGTGTGTGTGTAGTTGTGTTTCTGTGCGTGCGCGCCCGCGTAATTGAGAGCGGAGGAGCAGCTCGCTGATGATTGTGCGCAAAGGAAGACATGATTTATTGTTTGCAAAGTCTGAAAGTGCAGGCGAGCAAAATTTAACAAAGAGGTTGTATTTACTATTTGTTCCCTCAAGTGAAGTAAGCTAAGATGGCACCTCAAATCCACATTCTCTGTCATGGTTCTCTCAACCGTGTGCACTCAGCACGAGGCGCCATTGAGCGCACTGTACTTGCAGAACATCCTGCTTTTGAAAATAGGGGATCTGTTTTCGCGAACTCTCGATAATATACAAAGCCCTTCAACGCATTCAAACTTTTATTTTGGACGGGGAGAGGTCAAAGGTCAGAGTCTACTGCAGCTAATCAGTTGCGCAGCCACTGGGGATTTAGCTTCTTGGTGAAACACATTTAAAAGAATTGTCCGGTTATGTTCTGTCCCTGTGTGGGCTACTTTATGCGAGACTCTTTTATTGGAAACAGAAGATTAGAAGCGAACGCGTGTGCCGATCGCACCACCCACTCTTCATTTTTATTCGTTTCTTTATCCCTCTCTCTCTCTCTCTCTCTCTCTCTCTCTACTACTACTACTACTACTACTCACTCACTCACTCTCTACACACGCAACCCCCCTCTCTCCCCTGACGTGTCCCCTAAGTGTCTGGATAATAGATAATAGAGCCGGCGACCTGCGGGGGTCTTACAAAAAAATCGGCGTTCGGCGAGCGGGAGCATCGCACAAGAGGAGAGGAGCACACACCACACACAGACAGCAAAGCAAACTGGCCCCCTCACATCCTAGAACTGCCGCGGAAACAAGGGGGGGGGGGGACTCGGAAGACCTCTCAACTTTTACGCACAGAGACCGACTTTTGCGCACAACGCCAAGAGCATAATTTGGCAAAGAGACAGACAAAAGTCTTCTTTCCTCGGATGCAGGAGCCCCTTAAGGATCTTACTTGACAGCTACACTGTATTGATCGATATACCGCAGGTAATCCTGCACCAGGAGGAAGATTTACCAGCTTCTAATCTGATGGCTCAGAACTTTGGAACAGATCCCTCAGATGGCGACTGATATGAAGACGGTCGAGTTAGCTCCGTAAACATAGCGTTTAACGTAGAACCTTAAAGGCGTTTTGATTTAATAACACAAACTTAAAGAAAACAGTAGCCAGTCATGCCCCGCCCTGGGAAGAACTCTTACAGCGACCAGAAGCCCCCGTACTCCTACATATCACTGACAGCGATGGCTATCCAGAACTCAGCCGACAAGATGCTCCCTCTGAGTGACATTTATAAGTTCATCATGGACCGGTTTCCGTATTATCGAGAGAATACCCAGAGGTGGCAGAATTCCCTACGACACAACCTCTCGTTTAATGACTGCTTCATCAAGATCCCTCGGAGGCCTGATCAGCCAGGGAAAGGCAGCTTCTGGGCTTTGCACCCGGACTGCGGTGACATGTTTGAGAACGGCAGCTTCCTGAGGAGACGGAAGCGCTTCAAGGTGCTGCGCGCTGAGCACATGGCCTGCAAGAGCTCCCCCATGATGCATTACTTCCACCATCACCACCACCACCACCCGGGCAGCAAGCTGGGCACAGCATCCGGCCACCAAGACCACTCGGCCGGCCCGGCAAGCACCGTGGGTCGGCTGCCTCACTTGCAGGGTTACGGGGGCATCGCTTGCGCACAGCCCGGCGGGTTTAAACACCCCTTCGCCATTGAGAACATTATAGGACGGGACTACAAGGGTGTGATGGCCAGCGGGCTCCCCCTCACCTCTGTCATGCACCACCTGGGTTACCCAGTGCCCCCGCAGCTCAGCAGCGTGGTCAATTCCATGTGGCCGCACGTCGGGATGCTGTCGGACTCCATGGGTGGCGTGCCCATTCCCGGATCATCCGAGTACGCGCCCTTCAGCGTGTCAAAGGGCCTTTACCACAATGCCAACGGGCAAACCCTGCCCGCCGTCCCCGTGCCAATAAAGCCCACCCCGTCCCTGGGTCCCATGCCGGGCTTGACGGGGCTGCAGTCCGGTCCGGCACAGCTCTGCTCGCCGGCCTCAGTGATGGAGAAAAGCGATCTGCTAGAGGGGAAAGGCAACCCTTTACACCCGCCTCTCCTGCTGTCCTAACCGGGTAAATTGCGGGTCAGTTTTGAAAAGTAAGGCAAACCAGATGGACACTGTTACTGCAGAAAATAAGACAGAACAGTCATCTGAGATATCATAGTTTAAGCCGAGTGCAGCTGTAGGAGAGTTGTAAAAACTAAGGTTAACATTGTGCTGTGTAATGAATTTTTCATTAGACCCATGTTGATTGAAATCATTATTTATTTGCACAATTTGTGAGGGCATTTACCACATACTGTAATGTGGCACTGATAAATACAATCAGAGAAGTAGATACGCTAATCCCAAAGAAAGCTTTGATTTAGGAGGCAAACGGTCTAAAATTCTTTCCGAATGCAAACCAACAACTGTGTTGATATTTTTGCTCTTATTCTATTTATTTGATTTTAATCTATGGCGGGCCTATTGGTGAAAGACATATAGGCCTTCATGTTTTTTAATTAGGCCTGTTGCACTTTTTTGTGTGTTACTTAGCAGTGCATTGAAAATGTTATGCTTGTATTATAACACTATTTATCTGAAGATATTTATAAAGAATTTAAAACCGTATCTTCTTTGATGTTGTAGTTATTTACGTGTTCGTTTAAATTGAATTAAGACACCTTGTTTACCATGTTTGCAGACCACAATTGAAGGGAAACGTAGACAAATTCCATCAGACTCCGGCATTTTTTTTAATGTGAAAATGCCGTGAGATTAAGTTCATCTGAGGCAAAAAAAAAAAAAAAAAATCATACGATATCATGTGTTTTCTGACTTTTATGATTCATTTATTCTGATTTTAGCATGTGTAATAATCATCTCTCTACACACAGTTATTAAATATTGTATGAAGTGGTGCCAATATCACTGTCTACATCAGGAAATAATAACAACACAGGCTACTGTACATACTTGCCACCAGTTGCTCTATGAAATGCATAATTTATGACTAAGTTTACTTCTTTTATTTGATACCAGCACCTTTCAGAGGCAGCAGATTCCCATTTAATTAAGACCCCGTGACAAGGAATGCCTTCGAACATTTAAATTACATTTTGCCTGTAACTGTATAGGGGACATACAGTGATAATGGTAAGAGTTAAACTTGTAATCATGTCTTAATTATGCAATTTTTACTGAATCAATACATAGTGAGACGGAAGTCATGTGTGACTCTGGACTCACCAAACAAATTTAAGAAAAAACCCTCTTGAATACCTGACTCTGATTGATCAGAGGGGAAATGTATATTGATTATTAAGCATTTCAGCAGGGGGATGGTGTTAATGTTATACTTTCTCAAGTTCATCATTTCAATCTGACTCGTGATTCCCTCAAGTTTAAGAGAAACACATTTAAAAAAAACAGGATTGTGGAAAACTTTGAAAAAACAACGTTGCCTGAGCCAAACTTTACCCAGAGAGATGTTTAGATCGAAATCATGCTATCGTCCTCCGCAAATAATCATTATATGCACACAAGTGGGCATCAGGAAATGAATCACATCAGGAACGGGTATATCTGCTGATGCCTGTTTGGTCCAGGACAGGTGTGTATGATCTTCATAAGATGGATATGAGCAGCCGACACCCTTGGCTTGCAGCTTCACAACTTCAAAAGCAGGCAGGGAGATCGGATCAAGTTTTGCTCTTTTGTTTGCTCTGTTTAAAAGCAGCTTTGAAGCTTCTCCTCTCAGGCAGCACAAAGCACCAGGTTCAGCCCACTGAAAATGACTTATTTTCAACCTCCTGTCCCCTGTTTAGCATCCCAAAGGCTCCCACAGCTGACACTATTGTCACACCAGACTCTGAACAAATAATTGAGATGCACCAGTGGAGGAGAGGCGTGGGAGTGAAGAATTAAAACCTATTTGGGTGTCATTGCTAACGAGCAGAATACATATAATAGTGATTACCCTTATCTTTTCCTTCCTCATCCAGTCTATCTTGTTTTATTCTGTTTTCTATATCTTCATCTTTTTTTAGCTGACTTTTTTGGCGGCTCTCTCTAGTTTTTCTCTATCACATCTGAATTAGCAAAGGTTGTCTCTTCTTCCTTTCAGTTTCATCTACACACACACACACACACACACACACACACACACACACACACACACACACACACACACACACACACACACACACACTTTCTCTGCAGGGTGTCTGTAATTCCTAGTTAAAGGGAACTAAAATTTCTACAGCACGACAAAAGTGTCTGTCTGAAAAGTGTGTGCCTGTGCCTGTAGGTGTGTGTGTGTGTGTGTGTTGCTTTAATTCCCTGATCAGCGGGCCCCAATGTCTTTAATAGCCCTCACTGCATTAGTGTATAATTAAATGCCACTAATTAAGACACAATAAGAGGAGTAATAATGCAGCCATTATTACCCTCCGTGATCCTCTGTCTTCACAACATCGGAGTTAGATGCCTCTGGAATCATAATATCACATGAGGTCTCCTAATGTGCACATGTGTTTATGCACAGGGTAATAGGAGGTGTGTGTGCAGTTTATTATTATAAGGGGAGACGGTGTGCTGGTTGTGTCAAAGCATTTTAGAGCATATGTTAAATGTTGTTCAGTAAAAGTCTCTGGAGCCAGTTGGAAAATAGACAAATCTTTTTTTTTTTTTTTTCTTTACACGTTGTACACAGGAGCCATTACTGTGTTTGATCTGATCCTATGTCCTTCTCCAACGTGCAAGATTTTTTTTTCTAAGCGGTTGCGTGTTTCTTTGGTGTGTCAATATGAATATTTAGTTTGATATGTTGACAAAAAACATAATTTGGGTGGCGTTGTGGTTCTACAAAAATTACTTGTGCCGATGCCACAGGCATAACATTTTGAGTTATTTTTTAACAAAAATAAGGTAATCATGAGAGATTATTAACGAATTATTCTAAAAAAATATTTTCTCTCTTTACTCAGAAGACATTGTATTTTTCTTTTCACTTTCAGACTGTAACAGTTCGTATTCTTGAATTAATGACGAGCTAATATGTTAAACCTGTTAATGTAACAACTGAAGCATGGAGACTTTTTAAAACACTCTTAACATCAAAACAGCAGATTATATTTATATTTAATAAATAATACCGAGAACACTAAGGACGTATGACAAGGAATAGTTCAGTGACTTGGTAGTCTGTTCACCAACCTGTAAAATTAGTTTTGGGTCAACAGACAGTTTGTCTGTAAATTGGTTTTAGTTTTCTAACAAGCAGCACATGCGGCATACTCATTCATTGGGAGGACTGACAGGGATATGATGATATTTCATTTGAACAACACAAATATAATATTACACCATATGAAAGACTGTTGGCAGTGATAACAGCGTACGGGACACTAATATGAGAGAACTCATTATTCATGGAAAAACTGTTCATCGTGTGAAATATGAGTTTAAAATGAGTAATAGGGCTCTTACGAATGAATAAAACATTTAGGTCAGAGGTGTTTTACTGTCAGCCCTCAGAAATGAAACGTTACGGTCTTGAATAGACGATGATACATTAGTGGTAATTACCCATACTTCATAGGGGCCAGGGTGGCAAATTCTACATGCGTTTTTCTTAATGACCAGCAAGAGCAGGCCATCATAATGAGCAGCTTAATTCATTGATCTGATCTGCCGTTTGCACTAACTCAAGCACGCTGGCATACACTGACATTCACACACACAAACATGAACAACCTTAAATATCATTCTTTGTTCCAGACAGTAGTCTTTTATTCAATGTACTGGAAACATCAGATAACAGAAATTTGTTCTAATTTATTTAAACCTATAATTGCCACACATGGATTCCTTGTTCAGTCACAGCTTGAATGACAATTAAAAATATGAGCTGAGCCATTTCAACAGTAAATGGATGCCTAAAACTACATTACAGCAACTATTAACTTTGTTAAACAATTTTATGAGAGAACCTAAATCTGTCAAATTAACTTCATAAAGCCATCATTATTAAAAGTTGAAGTGCATCAAATTGATTCATAATTTGCAGAATCAGACTACAATGAGGGGAGCACATTAGAAAAACTCAGACTTCCTCGCTTTTTCTAACCGCAACCGTGAGAAATGTGGTCAAAAGGGGGGGGTGAAAAGAAGCAGAGAAAGAAAAGAAAGTAAGCGTGGGACAAAAAAAGAACGAAAGAAGAAAGAAAGAAAAAGAAAGAAGAAAGAAAGAAAGAACAGTATGAGAGAGAGATGTACAGCTATACGGTCATTAGGGTTTCATACCCTGTTACAGAAGTAACAGATTACAGGATGACCTAATGCAGTCTGAGGGGATCTGAACATGTGGACCTTAAACCAGACGAACATGTCAAAATTAAGTCTAAGGTAATACAAATGTGTAGATCCATGGATTTCACTCATATTTCTCCATCTTCCATCTGCTGCTATGATCCCACCTACTGTACGGAGGCTGGAGTATGCCATCTGAATAATTACAGACTCTTCATTTGTTATTTGTAATCAATTCATTGATATATAGAATATATATAGATATTCATAAACACACAATTCAGAGATTCTGAATTATTTAAATGTACATTTAAATGTTGCATTTAATAAAACTAATAGCAAAGGAGTTACACAAGAATAATTCAATTGTGCTAATTAATATTCGTATTATTTGGTCATTAAATTATCAATAAGTTTACAAACTTTTAGGCATGTTTGTATTTTAAAAAATTTCTCCATGTTAATCATTTTTCTTTGTCTACAAATTACATTTCATCTCACAATTAATTTGCCTTTTGAGCATGAGCAAATACCGAAATCAGTTTCATCCACAGTTTAATTAAGGTAGCTACAGTATGTTTAATTTAAAGACGTATAATATCCCACGCTCAGTATTAAAAATGCAGCCCTCTGTGCAGTAATGTGAGCTGTCATTGGTTAGATAATGGGAGATTTTTCTTGCTCGCAACACGGGTAATTATGGCTTATCGATGAAAGTTCTGAATGAACACTAAGTTAACTTTATTTACCCCTTAAATTTACTCTCTTATGAAATATGTAATTCCAATACTGCTGTCATCAAACAGAATGATGAATAAACTTCAAATTCAAATTGTTTCATTTTGAAATTTAAGTTCCTCTAAAACATGTCATATTAAATTTCCTTATTTGGTCCATTAAATCGAAAACCTCCTTTTGGGATTTCTCAAACATATAAACATAAAATGTATATAGCATCAATTAGATACCAATTTAGAGAAAAAAAAAACATTTATCCAGGGATGTTTTGTTGAGAGGAATGCTAGTTTTTGCAGGAGGTCTCAGAGTTACCGACATTTCACATGGGAGCCGCCAAGTTCTGATCTGCTGTTCACTGAGCAGCTCCACCGGAGCAGTTGGGGGGTCAAGCGCTTTGCTCAAGGGCACCTCAGTGGCGGTAATGAGGGTGGGGCAATTGCTGCTTTTTCACTTTCCCCAACCAGATTTATCCAGCTGGTCCAGTGGTAAGCCCAGTGGTATCACTTTTCAACATATGTACATACACCACATGTGCTTGAAAGTACAAATGGTTTGTCCACATACTGTAATGCCTGCCATGGTACAGTTGTGGGACATGTGATAATATTTTAACAGTATGTATGTATTTGATTCACTGCAATCAGGCAGCCGGCATACGGCTACATCTGCTCTTATCTCTGTAATGCCTTGCCATATTCATTGCTGTGGTCTTTAATGGTGGGACAAGGGGACAGTCATCTGGCGCCTGTCGACGGGAGTCAGCATCAGCCAATGAAAAGATCATCTGTGCAGGATTAGCATATTGGCATCAGGCCTGGAGACAGAGAGAGGCTGTCAGGGGAGAGAGTCCTAACAACAGGTCACTCTGGACCACTGCGCATTACTATAACTCTTCTTTCCTCCATAATGTATCCCAATCTCTTTCTCCAGTTTCTCTTTTTTTCCCCTCTCACTCTCTCTGCATCTTCTTTCAGTCCTCCCTGTCTTAAAATGCAGCTCTTTTTTTCTGTCATTCAATAGCACCGCTCATTCCAGTTTTGTTCTACCTTTTTCAAACTCTTCTCCAAAAGTCCTCTTTCCCCTTTCCTTTGTTCATCCATTTATCTCTCATCCAGTCTTCGTCCCTGTCTCTGTCTTTCCCTTTCTTCTTAATAATTAAACAATGATTCAGTGATCCGGGGTTGGATTTTATCTGCCCTCCCATGAGCTGAAGTGTATTGTCTCTGCTCCGTCCTCAAAGTAAGGTCTTCTGACGCAGCTCATATCATCTTCAATCTGCCATCTATCTTTATTGGCCCGAATTATTACACCTTATTAACCATTATTACATTTTATTATTAATTAAAGAGAGGTCAGTGGTTCAGCCATCCTGGCCTCCTTCCCACTGTTTCTCCTCTCCCACTTCCCCACTTCCTCACTTTCTCTGAGGAGTTCAGACAAAGAAGTTCTCTGGCCAAAAAACTTTGACAATTTTATAAGAGGTTAAATTCTTTGTGAGAGAATGAGAGCCCGTATAGGCTAATTTACCTCCTCAATAATAGAGATTAAAGTGAAATGGAAATTGACAAAGTATATCATCAGCTCCCTCCCTGCTGAGTGTTTGTACTTGAAATTTTAAATGTCATTACACAATGTCAAACCATAATAATTAAAACAGTGTTACAGAGAAACTCCTATAACCAAGGTTTGGTTTACTAAAACTGTGTCTGATCTAAACAGGGCCTGTCTGGTTACATGAAGGTACAGAGTGAAAATGACAGCAAAATGTGATCAGACCTTTTCTCTTAGAGCCCTTATAAGACTGTTCAAATCAAGCCAACAAAATGCGAAATTGTTCTGACACATACTGTATCTGTAAGCCTATGTGTAATCTAGGGATTTAAAAACTTTTTTATTGTACCTAACTAATTTTGGTCTTTTCAATGTATATACCCAAACATTCAAAGCTATTTTAAAAACAGTTTAAATACTTTAATCTATATTTTTTAAAATGTATACTTTTATATACTTTTAATTCTATAGAATTGCAAATGCAGGTCTCAAATTATATCTAATAAAATTATCTCATTTCTTTTTTAGCCTTTATATTGTATATTAATTATATTATATATTACGCATTTTATTACTCAGAGTTTACTCCACATTTCTTACTTGGTATAGGTGCCTGAGGAGGCTTTCCTTAGTAGGTGCTGACATTGAATTCTAAAGGGCAAATTGAGAACCCACCTAATCTTACTTTGACCAGTTTTTACTTGTAAACCCTATATTTAAAAACACTACAATCCAGCCATTTAGGTATATGGTCTTACTCATCAACCTGAGCAATGATAATTACACAAATCATTAGGAGAGTTTCAAATGGCAAATTGCCAAAGTAGCAGCATAGACAAAGCACAACACTGATTTATCCTTTGAAATTGGAACAAAAGTTGGAGAGAACCCAATAAAAATGTATTTGTTGGACATTTGATCATCAGGCACCAGAAGTCTTTCCTGCAACATGGAGCAACTGAACTGAATCAGCAGGAACACTGGAGAGTCATTCTTCGTACTATGCAAGTTTGAAAGCATCATCCTCCATGAAAACAGAGTTGAGGTTTCCATTGTACCTTTTTTGTGAAGAAGGAAGGGTAAAAGGTCACTTTTAGCTCTGGGCAGTGGGTTAACGGGATGAAGTTACAGCCTCCAGTGGAGAGAGATGTAGAACATCAATCATTATGTACACAAATGAAGGAGCAAAGTGTGAATTATTGTAAAGTGGCTCATTTGCTTTGGCTCCTTATTGGTCTAACTCTCAGAAGATAACCCGAGGCTGCTGGTTCATAACTACAGAAGCCAGCACAGCCACGAGTCAGCTGGCCCTTTTTTATAGTTGCTCTAAGTAAAGGGAATGAAGCTGAGACTGTAAATTTGGGTCTGGAATAAATGTTTTCATGATGCACGAGAGTGTATGTGCAAGGCCTGTAGAGTTGTTTTGCGCAAGGCACTGGGAAGTACAGCTTTGCAGCATGTGTGCGTGCAGCCTAAAGGAAGGAAGAGTAGTAGCTCTATAGCGAGAGGCTGTTAAATTACCGAGCACGTCACACAGATTCACTCTACTTCAGCTGATAGTTGACCAATATATTAGTGTTTTCAAAAGCTGGCAATGGATTTAAACATGGTTCAATAAAAGATATAAATTATTGTAAAGGAAAAAAACACTGCTCCAAGGTTCTGAGTTTGAGTCCTGCCAAAACACTTCAAAACACAACATACAAAGGGTATTTTGGATAAGACTTTTAAAGCATTTTGGTTGATTAGTTAACAAAGTATTCGGCACAGTGAATTAATAAAATGAAGCCCACAAAATAAAAAGTGATGAATTATTATTTCAAAAATGTAGCGCTCCAGAACCAGAAGGTTTTAACACTAATTCACCTGATGGCAGCAGAGGATTTGGCAACAATGCACTGTTCTCTCGTTAGCGTTAATTGCAGCTGTGACAGCGGTTAAAGGCAAGGTCCTGCTCTGACTCCCAATCATTTATCTCTCCATTACTGAGAGCACTCCGGGATTTTATTGGCGTAATAAAGTCGATCTTCACTACCACAAAAAGCCTCCTGACCCCTGGGTGCTCCAGAGGCCCCTGACTCCTCCCAAATGTATTCATCATCTTCATATTCATTCTCTCTCTCCCTCTCTCTCTCTCTGTCTCTCTCACACACACACACACACACACACACACACACACACACACACACACACACACACACACACACACACACACAAAAAAACTCCATGCATGCAGCCGGGTGCACATGCAACGATGTTGTTTCTGACTTACTTAGTGTTTAATTAGAACATTGAGAGAGGATCATTTTAATGAAGCACAGGACCGGTGTTTTGAGTGAGGGTGTATTTTCGGGTGTGTGCGTGTCTTCGCGAACTTTAAACAAATTTGACGAATCCTTGGATTTTCCATTTCTTTTGTAATCATTTTTTATAGATGATATAATGCTAATAATGCTACAAAAACAAAACAAAAGAAAACTATAAAAAACTCTATCCCACTGGTGTTCTAACCAAGACAAGTTTGAAGTTACCCAACAGTAAATGTAATCCATGTATGCCCTCTTGTGGTTGAGGAATTCTGATTGTTCATAGGGTCTTGCTGGCCTAGTCTGTATACAGAGTACAAGATGCCAGTGTTTGGTCACATGAAATAGTTGTGGTTTCTTCAGACGATGCGGTTTAGACAACAACTCTGGGTGAAAGGTTTTTCTCAGAAAAAAATGACACTACCTCATGGATTAGTTAGTAAATTAACAGAAAGGCGTGGAGAGTCAAAAAACATGAACTTGATCTAGACTAAAGCTTGGATAGAATGGAAACCACTGAATGGATGTGATACTGATTATTAGACACATTATCAGAATCCATTCCATTCAAAAATTGGACATTAACCAAGGAGAAGAAAGTCGTATCGTGGCAGAGAGGCTGAGGAAACAAGACAAATGTGTGTTATTCAATGTAAAAAAGTCTTTGATTTTAGTATGTGGGATTCCATGATGAGTTCAATCAGTGCCAATAAAAAGATTGAAACTGAATCATTTGCACCCTGGAAATGTCTGAGATTGAATTTGAGGAGAATGAAGTCATCCTGCAGACAAAGAATACTGTCTATGTTAAGGGACTCATCTGTTGAGTTGGCATTTACTCTGTGTATTAAAGTGTATTAAAGTGTATTAAAATCAATAAAGGCACTCAAATTAATAGATGCTGTATGATACAATTTTTGCAGAAAGTACAGGGGCCACAACTGAAAACACTTTGAGGTCCATCAAACATCACCTCTCCTTCAGCTGAGTGTAGAGGAGCCATGACTGCATGTACAAGTACACCTATAATGGAAATTATTTGAAAAATAAAAACAACAAAACAAAATGTAAAATGACGTTTTCTTTTCATTTTACTGTAAGGATCAATGCAAAAATCACAACACATTCCCTCAATTACATTAAAGTAATTGTAAGACTTTTTAAACAGTAACTGACTCAGAGCTTCCTAGTACACACAAGATCAGTTGTGCGGTCTGGACTCCCAGCTGTTTAAAGGTCAGTGGGTCTCTGAAGTGGTGGGTGCTGTCTGCAAGCCTGGGGTGCTCCTGTCTTTGAATCGCCTTTGAACGAGAGGTCAGCTCTCTCAAAAGCAGATTACACTTATGTCATCATAACCATAACAACACATGCTTCAATTTTTTTTTTATGTGTTTCCATCTGAATTTCATTCTATTTAACACTTTGCTATTACTCAGTTTAATTAGGCTTAGAAATAAAGTTGTCCATACTTGGGCTGAATGTTTATTTTTATTTTTTTTGAGAGTGCAGGGTCATACATCATCTAGTAGTTGCGTATCATGAATATTAAAACTAGACATCTCTTAAATATTTTACCTCAGACATAAAATGAATTTGATGCAGTATCAAAGTTATCATTTGTATATATTTAAATTCTATATTTAAATTGTATTTTTTAATTTGTATGCTGTATGTTAAAGTGGAATTTAGATTTTATACATTTAATACTTTTTGACTATGGATTCCTTCATTTACAGCATAATAGAAAGGCACATTTCATTTTTGATGTAAATTGTCTCAACTTCCTGAAAAGCTAACATCACATCCTTTTAGCACAACTAAATGCACATCAATGCACCTGATTCTTTTCACCACCCACCCAGTCTCCAATGGGCACTCGATACACTATGTCTGTTATGTGTGTTCTTGTTGTGTGTATGTGTGTGTAGAACCTGTTCTCTGACGGAGGACGGAGGTGGCAGACCGGTGATGCAGAGCTACGCACTCACCTTTAAAATCTCTCACAGACACATCCGTCGCATACGTGCAGATCTTTCTTTAGGGACGGACACATCGTGAATTTACAGGTGAGAGGAGAAATATCTGTCAAGTCTCCATTTGGAAAAACTTATTTTACCTTTGACAAATGTGTTTTATTCTGTCTCAAGCTCTATTTGTTTTATTTGCCTAAAAAGAAAAAAAGTTTGGATTTGTGCGCAAAGCCTTTACACTCACATTGTGTTAAACCATCAGAAAATAACTATGTGGGTCCTTGGGAAGATCAGGGAGAGCATTGGGAGCATTCCTCTAGAGCTGAGTCGTTACATGGGGAAGAGTGAAGAGGATATCTTTCTCTCTTCTAAGACCAGCCTCTCTCGCAATCTGCACAACAACGTCCTCACCCCAGAAAAGATCCCAGAGTTCTGCCTGCCACCACGGCTCTGCAAGAGGAGCCCTCTGCTTGAAGCGGAGACAACCCCACCTCACCTGCACAGTCAGAACCAGATACCCACGAGCAGCACTTCTTCAGACAATACACATGTAAAGACAAAGGATGTGAAGACAAGCAATGGTGATGCATCAGAGGCTTGGAAGGCTACAAAGAAACCTTTGCCATTCTCTGCAGAGGGGTATGGGCTGGCTGGGATGTATGAGAGCCCCAACACTCGGAGGAAAGAGTCTTTGTTCCACTCAAAGTGCCCTGCTTACATGTTTGACAGAAGCATTCCTACTGCTGCACCCCGGCTGGCAAATGAGACAAACCTGCCCAAGAAAAGCTTATCTGGGGTTTTCTCTCTGTTTTCATGCGAGAGCCTCTCAGACACAGGAAGCACAGAAAGTGAAACGCCTTCTTCCAGTGACTCCTCGTCCCTCAGTTCCCCTTATAGTGCTAAATCCTCCCTCTACATCCCATCGGGAAGCGGTTGTCTTAAAGGAGCAACATCTTGTCCTGTGTTAACTGACAGCAGGGAGGACAGATGGAGGTTGAGGATGGGGGGTTTAGGTTTAACAACCTCTTCCAGTAGCCCTCCAAGCTTAGAGGGAAACTCACTTACCCTAGTCCCACGTGTCCTCTTCCCACTGGATGTTCTGCAGTGCCAGGAGAGACTTCGGTGTGAGCACGTCCTCCCTTTGCAGGGCCGTGGTAAAGTGCGGCTCTCTGCTGAGCACACCGCACTATGCACCGACACGTTCTCATCCCTTTCCACAGTCAGAGTTCGTGTGGTGTCTGTGGAAGGCCTATGGGATAATACTGACCTACGAACCCTGAACTGTGCAGTGAATCTATGTCTGACACCAGGGAAGCTGCAGCAACAGGAGAGCGCCACCATCAGAAACTGCCGCAGCCCTGTGTTTAATGAAGATTTCTTCTTCACCGAGCTGAGTCGGGAGGATCTGCTGGAACTGCAGCTGAGGTTAAAAGTGGTGGATAAACCTGCAGCTGGAACACTGAGGAGGGGGACAGTGATTGGAGTGATCACCAAACCTCTATCTCAGTTACTCCCTCTTAATAAATGGTTAGAAGAATAGACATTTCCCTTTCACGAAAACGTGAACATACCATTTCCATAACTATAGTGACAATGGTTCATGTGGCTTTATAATTCAAACTGCTTTACTGTGGTGAAAGAGCAGATGTCTCAAAATGTTCTTTGATTTTAAAACAGTAATTCATTTTCCTGATCCACACGGTGTCATGACATGTCTCGGCTACAATGCCAGTTAGAACTCTGCTCTTATCTTAACTGGTCCAAGACTCTGCTGTTATTGTTCCCCTATTCCAGTAAGGTCTCAGAGAAGCTAAATAAAAAGCATTTTGTAACCTGCTTGTTTTGGCCTTTTCCTGATATCCTGATCTCATAACTTTCTAGTTTTTGCCTTGCACACTTTGTGTCCCTGTTTTATACACCTTGTGTCTTTTTATTTCCTGTTTATCTCCTCTCCCCTCTGTAAAAAACCTCACAGCAAATTAAAATACAGTGTACTTGCTGTGCTTATGTGCCTATTTACTCTCTTAAGCATTTGAAGCTTAACTCGCTTGTCATTTACCTATCTACAGTTCGCCTCTTTCCCAGTGTTGCAGCAGTGGGTGAATTTTGCCTTACGTAACGAATCGTATTGCAGGTACGACATGACGTCAGAGCACCGCCCACCGCAGGACGTCCTAATCTGACGTTGAGGCAAGCAAGTCCCTAGAATGTAAACATGGTGACAGATAGATGAGGGAAACGCCAAAATGGTCTTCGAAAGCTTGGTGGTAGATGTCCTTAACCGGTTTTTAGGGGACTACGTTGTCAATCTTGACAGCTCACAGCTAAAGCTTGGCATATGGGGAGGTAACTGAAGTTGTGTATGTCATTTTATTGGACTAGCTCGCCCGCCAAGCTAGCTAGCTAATGCTAACAGCCGCTAGCCACCAGGCGTGTGAGAGAGGCTCCCTCAGCTGTCAGTGTCAGTTTATCTGTCCCAAAATATAGTTTAGCTGTCCGGTGTGAGCAAGACAGTGCAGCAAAAATGCTAGTTTATGGATAAGTCAATTAGCATTGTGAATTTATGACTGCTACAATGACCTTACATTAGCTCTTTTAGTGCCACAAGGCTGTTTGGTCAGTGCATTCACGCGAGTTCCTGGGAAGCGAGCAGTTCGGGGTCACACCCTTTCACACAGATAGGTTATGACTCGCCACTGTGTTTCATACTGAATCCTTTTTACAGGCTCCACCTGAAAGTCGGACACTGACAGCCCTGTACGCAAATGATAGGATTAGAAGAGAGGTTTCAGAGCCACTACTATACATGTGCTAAACTCGATCAGGGAGTGGACTCACGGATCAATATCTGCTGCTTTTATTAACAGATATGATAAAGGAGTTTTTCGGATGGTGTGCTTGTTGAGTTTTAAAATCGAGATATGTGCACACATGCTGCTCAGTTAAGTCTCTCGGGGCTTGGAGTAATGATGTTTTTGTCATGTATGGCTTTAATAATATATGTGTTCCATTGCCCTGAGTGTTGAATAAAGGCAATAGACAAAGGCCAAAGACCTCTTTAGATTGGACTGTGTTTCTGTTAGCCTCAAAACACAATAATAATCTATTTGTCTTATCATAATGTACATAGTAACGATCAGTAAACAAGTAATCTATGTCATCACAGGTGATGCTGTTCTTACAAATCTTGAAATAAAGGAAAATGCCTTGGTAAGTTGCACATAAATGCGTAAGTAAGCAAAAAAAAGTCATCTCTCATGTCTTTCTGGCACTCTTGATGGATTTGTTTTACAACAATTTACTGCTCCTTTGTTGCAGAGTCAGCTTGACATTCCTTTTAAAGTGAGAGCCGGTCATATAGGTGAGATTGTAGTTACTGTCCCCATCTGCCAACTTTCCTTTGGTACAGAAGAACATTTTCTCATCTTGTGTTTCTGTTAACAGGACGGCTGGAGCTTAAAATTCCATGGAAGAACCTCTACAACCAGTCAGTGGAGGCCACACTGGATGGTGTCTATCTGCTCATAGTCCCTACAGCAAGTAAGATAAGCATCTGTATCCAGCCAAAATACATAATAGACTTCATAGTGTGTACAGCATTGTTGATTCCCACCATTTCAGTAGAAACATACAGGGTTCGAATGTTAATATAAGTAAACTCCTCATTTTACATAGTCATAGTCAAGGTTTAAAAAATTCAAAAGCATGTTAAAACATCTTGCCTCTTAATGACACATTTAATGAATAAAAATCTAAAGCATTTAAACTAACAGCAATATCAAGTTCCGTCTAATGAATGAATGAATGAATGAATGAATGAATAACCTTTTATGAGTAGCAGACACAACACAGTGTATCAAAGTAGTCAGACAAAGGAAGTCTCTCACTTATTCATGACCCTAAAGTACTTGTCAGGACAAACAGGAAACTCAAGCTTAACCATTTGTATCTTTCATTGTTTTCATGAATGTGCAGATAAATAATCATTTTTATTGTTGCCATTCTCTCCAGGTATAAAGTATGATGCAGAAAAGGAGGAGAAACAACTACAAGAGGCTCGTCAGAGGGAGTTACAGCGGATAGAGGAGACAAAGCTGAAGGCTGCTGAACAAGGTCAGGGGTCAGCTTTGATTTTAAGGGATCTGTGTGTGTGTGTGTGTGTGTGTGTGTGTGTGTGTGTGTGTGTGTGTGTGTGTGTGTGTGTGTGTGTGTGTGTGTGTGTGTGAGTGTGTGTGTGTGTGTGTGTGTGTGTGTGTATAAACATGTAAGTCTAACAAATATTCTGTGTGTTTAACTGCATAAAGTTAGGCATTTTTGCTTCCAGTTAAGTTTTTAGCAGGTTTCATAGACACTCTTAGCCAAGTTGTAACTATTGGGATAGGTAGCCAGAAGAACAGTAGCAGAGACTTAAAAGCAGAAAAAGCAGGGTTGTCTGCAGTAGATGCAGCTAAATAGCATTGCAGTGATACCAAGCCATGTGGTCGTGGTTTGTCTGGTTGTGAGTTCATGTGTTGCTTGTGGAGCAGCCAGGCTACCGCTTTCACACTTATTATTTTCTGTGGTTAAACACTGCTGAGCCAAAATGCACTGACCTGAGCTGTTTAGTTTGAGCCTGTTGCCAACACATCTATCATAGTCCTGTGTTGAATACTAAGGGAAGTGCTACAGTACTGTGGCTTTACATTTTATAATAGCAGCATTGTTATTAGAACAACACAGTATTTGTCATTAGATCAGTAAATATTGCAGTAAAGTGAAACATTTCTATGGTCATTTGTCATTTTAATGCTATTTACTGCACTAATATAACAACTTCATCTTCCTTCAGAGCATTCAAATTTTGAGAGAACATATGCAAATTAGTTTCTCAAATATGGCTGAATGATATTTCAGCATCAAAAATTGCATGTAGGTGCAGTAGTCACGCTACGAAGGATGCATGGTTAAACTAACTAGGACCAGTAGTCCTATTATGCTATAATCGATGTACTGCTTAATAACTTAAATAAAGAAGGTAAATTTCAACATGCAGCAATGAGAGCTAAGGCCAACTGTTGGAATAAACTATAACATATACTGTAAGTGAATGATAGTAGGCGTATGTATCACGGAGCGAGAGGTCAAATCCTTGTTCCTAAAGCCAAGCCTCAGGAAAGCTGCAGGACCGGATCAGGTCTCACAGTCTTCATATTTGTTTGTGTTTGACAGAGAACCCCAAGTTAGAGAAGCAGGACACCTTTGTGGAAAAACTTGTCACTCAGGTCATCAAAAACCTGCAGGTCAAGATCTCTAACATCCATGTACGGTATGAAGATGATGTGAGTATTCAAGCTGACTTACCTTAGTGATGTATGTAAGTATATACAGCAACGCTTAAATAAAGCTTAAAATGAACTCAAATTTGTGTTTTTAAAGTAAGTAGTAAGTGATAAAAACACGGAACGAGAGATGGTTGCATTTCTATATCCCCCTAACAATGAAAGCATGGATCTCGCAGAGTGAATATAGCCTTAACCAGTCTGTAGGCTTAGCTCTTATTTCTCCTCTTATTTGTTTTGCTCAGGTCACCAATCCAGACTGTCCTTTGTCATTTGGAGTATCACTGAAAAACCTCAGCCTTCAGGTAATGTGTTTTAATGTCCCTGATGTCATATTATATGCTATCTTACATCCAGCAATTATGGTGTTCTTCATCAATTAGTACTTAAACCTAATTACAAATATGTAAAAAGTTATCTCATCAAGGTGCTTTTACCTTTCTGCTTGTTTGGTTTTACAGACAGCTGATGAGAACTGGAATCCCAGTCTTTTGGATGAGAATTCGAGGCTTTTCTTCAAGGTAAGAAATTCAACCACTTTATCTGTCATCTATATTTGTAATTTATATTTTATTTATGTTTTATAGGAAATATCAAATATAACCTGTTGTGACACTGTATGTTTGTTTGTTTGTTTTTTTCACTGTATTTGATGACTTTGTCCCTACAAGTACACTGAAACTTAATTTACTTGTTGAAAACTTTTTTGGGAGTTTCAGTCAGTTTGGTCCTGTGAAATGTGTGTGTCAGCAGGAACCCATTTTATTTCCTGCTAACTGATCTTTGGGCCCTGAATCAAACTTTAGAAATCATTGGACACTATCATCTCCGTTTTTATCTTCATGGTAAGCAGCTGCAATACTCAAACTGCTTTTTCTAACGCTAATTGTTTTTTCCTTCTTCTCAGTTGGTTCGACTAGACAACTTGTTTGCCTACTGGAATGTCAACTCAACACTCTTCTCCAATCACAGTGCAGATAAGGCCTTGGTGAGTCATCCTATTATTACTGTGTTGTACCTTGTCTCCACCAGCCTGGATTTAGGTATGCCATTGTCTGTCATATTCTGTCTTTACTAAGACACAACCACAATATTGTGGGCACACAGAACAATCTTAGCCAGCCAGTTTACACTTTCAGGCAGAACAGATTCCAAGTAACAGAGTGACAATATGAAAGGCCTTTTATCAAATCCTTTTAAAGCCTTTGCCATAATTTTCTTGGCCTCTGAAAATGCTTCTGAGATTAATGCAGATTTTGTCAACCATTCATTTTAGCCACAAAGGTTCTTTCTATAGTGGCTCTAATAAGTAGAATGATTATAAACATGGTGTTGTGATGGTTTCCTTCCACATGTTGTTAAAGCAGTCAGGAAAAGAGACAGGATATGTTGAGAGATTGAGACCAAGCAGGTAGAATTTTGATGAGGCTTCTCTTACTGTGTCTTTTTATAGCGATGTCTCCAGAGCAGCATGGAAATCCACAGCTCTCTTCCTGTCAGCCATGACTTCAGTGAGTGTCTCAATGTCATCCTTTATTCACAATTTTACACTGTTATTTTTATTCTGTTTTATACATGTTCAATTTAAAAATATTGTCTATACGACCTAATGAAACCCCCCTAAGGCCACATATTACTTGACATGCATGACTCAGTATTTTGTGTATCGATTATGAATCGGTACCTGGTATCTAATTGCTCTGATACTGCATTCCCTGAAAAAATGTGTGAATCACACAGCTTGACTCACCACACATTTTACCAGATTTTCAGCACATTTCAACAGATTTTGTTTTAGCTGTGGGCACAAGCTGACAGATTTTTGAAGGGCTGCAATTGCAGAAAAAACAAAAAGAAAAACATATTCACAATTTTAAAACGCCACAAAAATACAGGTACATTTTTTTCTCATACAAGCACAAACCCACGTACAACCCAAAAGTTCAAGAAAAAATCAGTATGCCTAGAGTTACAGTTTTTTAACAATTTATTTCTTGTTGCTGGTCCACAGTTTTTCGTCCAATCTCAGCGGACGCTAAGCTACAGATGAATCCCAGGACAGACGTAGACTTCTCCTCTCCCAAAGTGGACCTGATGGTCAATCTCAGTGAGGTGGCCATTGAACTCAACAGACCCCAGGTAGGTGTGTCTCTGTGTGTGTGTGTTGTGTATAAACTTGTACCTGTAAGAGCCTGGTTAAAACTAAGTTTTTCAGGAGAGAGGATGAGAAACAGAGAGAAGTTAAAGACAAACCATGAAATGAAACCATATTTTAAAAGGTGTTCAGTGATGATAAATGCACTTCTGTCAGTACTCTGTGCCACTGAGTAATTGCTGACTTCCTGTCTTTCCAGTACATTAGCATCTTGGAGTTGCTGGGCTCAGTGGATATGATGTCTCGGAACCTGCCATACAGGAAGTACAGACCCGCGGACCATGTTCACAAGAATGCCCACTTATGGTCAGAAAACACCTCCACAGTTTGACTTTGATTTTATAATGCCATATGACATTTTACCACCATTGCATGTGCTGGTACTTAGTTTTGCACATTGTGCAATTGACCGTAAAATTATATGTTGCTGCCTTCTAGGTGGAAGTATGTGATCACAGGCATCCTGGAGGTAGATGTGAAGCCACGTCTCCATATGTGGTCATGGCAGAACATTCGCCGGCACCGGCAGATGGTCAAACTATACAGAGAGCTCTATAAAACAAAGATCACAAGCAAGAAACCCAGCGAGGAGCTGCTCAAACAACTAGAGGTGGGGCAGGGCTAAACTGAAATGAACTGAAGAGGGGGAGGGGAAGGAGGGAGGCAGGAAGTAGACAGGGATGGACGTAGGTGGTAGAATTTGTAAAGAAACACGGTAGTGGGTATTAACCTTGCAACTGCATAACAATACCAATGAGAGACCTGGCGAGCCTAATTTCCTGTTTTATGATAAATTTGATTTCAAATAGAGACACTTATGGAAATTCTTCCATATGCTAACATTATTTGGAATTTTGTTATTACTTTCTTTTTTATATGTCTGATTTCCATGTTTGTAAATGCTTTGGCAGATCCTGTATCTGTCATGTCAGTAATATGCATCTGAATCTAGTGAAACTGAAATGAGGATTTGTAGATGAAGAGGCCAAAGTAAATAGACAAGAAAAAGGAGTTGGTTCAGGGATTTTGACTAGGTTTCACAATGCAGCCAGCCTGTCCTAAATAAAATTGTTATTTGTCTGTAAGTGTTTGACTTTGAGTTCCACTTTGGCTACATTCTGCCTAACTAATTTTTTTGCCCGGTGGGATACTACTGCAAGCGCAGGTTGTTTCTGCTTGATTGTGCGCTGGGGGAAATTCCCACTTGACTACAGTGAATGTAAAGATAATATGATATGCAAGTAGTTAATTGTAAAGATGTTACCTTCTCAGTATCTTTTCAGTAATATGCATTCACTCTTTTTTTTTTCTTGCCATAATTACCCACATATCAAGTGTTCAACCCTATAAAGGGATTGATTGAAGCATTGGAGACGGATGTTGTAATTCAGAGAAATACACCATTAAATCTAAAGCTACCTTTAGTATTTTAGATGTGGTCTTTTTCACTGTCTCTCCTCGGCTCTGGTAGCATATTTTTTTCCCGATGTGATTGATAATGGACATTTAGTAATTGATGCATTCCTGCATGGAGAAGCAAGAAGCTGTTAAATACCCTAATCAATGTATTTTGTATCTCTATTCTCAGGAGCCAGAGAAGACCTTGGATATTTTTAACATCACATTGGCCAGACAGCAGGCTGAAGTGGAGGTAAGCTCTTTTTTTCTCACCTATAGTGGGCATCTGCACTTTCTACACTTACTTTGTATCTCTAGTATGAATTGTGACAGATGTTATAAATGTTATCTTCTGTGTTTAGATCAGTTGTTAACATTCTTCCAAACCCTACGGCCCCAAAATGAAACTTTCCAAGAATACAGAAAAAAACGGTCAATATTTTTTCCATTTATGCTCCCTGGATTTAAGAATACACAGTAAAATGCCTCTTCGGGATGTGTTTTTTGCCACAAACATACCACATACCATATGACCAAAGTGACACAAGACTAAGCACACGACAGAAAGTGGTAAAAAGCAGATGCATGCAGTGGTTGAGATATAGGCGGAAGTGTCACAATGTCTGTTGCTCACTTTATGTGAGTCCCTCTGCTTGACAGCTGGTAAGAGGTTCTTACATAATCTTGGCTTTGCTGCACTTCACTTTGCCATTATTTACGTGTTCAGCGCAGCATTTTTCATACAATGCTAATATATATTGGTGGCCTGCAAAGAAGTATTTTGATTTGGATTAATTTCAGATAACATATATGATTTAGGCAATATTTGCTTCTATGATTAGTTGTTTCTGTACTGTCCCCACTCAGACTTAATTCTCAGATGGAAATAAAACTGCAGAAAACACATTTTATTCACAGGTCTAGATTTTGTACCCGTTCTGAGTGTCAGATGCTGCATTTCACATTTGTTTCCAGGGATGAAAAATTTGGAGCTCCTGACTGCTCTGTGTGTTTTTTGTTCTTCGTCTTCCCCAGGTGAGCAAGGCAGGCCTGCGTATTTATCGTCCAGGGATAAAGATGGAGGAAGAGGAGTCTCAGGGTTGGTTCAGCTGGGTGTGGAACTGGGGAGGAGAGGCTGATCCACAAACAAAAGATGTCAAGACTGGAGGTAGGATGTACAAAATAAATATTGCAATGAAGAAAACAGACACATACATAAAATACAGTGTACTCAAGACCAGGACAAAAGCAAAGTACTCCATTATATTTTTGTAGTACCAGTCTATGTAGTACCAGGTTAAATGATGCTTTTGTTACTCCTCATATTTTCTGTATTCCATTTATTCCCTCTTGCCCTGTCACTCAGGTTTTGATGAACTGTTAACCCCTGCTGAGAAAGCCAAACTCTATAGAGCCATTGGATACAGTGAGACTGCTGCTAATCCCAACCTGCCAAAGGATGTGAGTCACTTCCCTCTCTGACACCCACATATCAACTAATAATACACTTCTGTTTGGGTCTCCAATCCACTTAAACAATAATACCAAGACCAAAATGCAAATAGAGTGTTAGATACTTTGATTATACACTGTGTTTGTCATTTTTTTCATAGTTTGAAGACATGAAGGTCAATTTCCACATGGAGAGGTTGTCTGTGTCCATCAAAGACAACAAGGACAAAAATGAGATCATCAGGCTGACTGTGGGAGAGCTCAATTCCACACTCACACAGAGACCTGGAGCACAAGCCATCAAGTTTGTCAGAGCTCTTTGGTTTTCTAGGATCTTCCATGGCTTTAATATCACTAATAATGTTTGTTTTAAAGAGCTTGATCTCCAGTTCCAATACAAGTTTTTCATTTGATTTTCATTTCATTTGAAAAAAAGACATTCAGCACAAGCATTTCTCTATGCGTTGATTAAAAGTTTAATAAAAATTAATAAAATATTTTAAGACAACACTGTGATTAGCAAATTATCGCTAAAAGCAGTAGTAGCAGTTTGTAGTTTTGATTTTGGTTGATTAAAAAACAACACTCTTCCCTAACCGCATATGTTCTCATATATCAGACTGCAGAGTCTACTATAAAGTAGCAACCTTGTAGCTGGTGGATACTTGACAACATAGTGCCACCGTTTTGCTCCTAGTACTTACAGTATATCTCCTCCTTAGAATCATGGCATGGGAGTCACTGACATTTCATTTCCTTTCCTCTTTTTATCAGAATCACAGCCCAGCTTAGTTTGTTCGAGGTCACTGGCCTGGCCAGTAACCGGCCTGCACCAACCCTCCTTTCATCAAGGAAGGCAGCCACGGGAGCAGGGACCCCGCTGCTTTGCATCCTGTTTGAGACCAACCCTCTGGATGAGAGAGCTAACCAGCGGCTTCATGTGGAATCACAACCCCTGGAAATCATCTATGATGCAGTGAGTGGTGTCTTTCAGCGTGGACGTATGAACATGAAAAAAATGTGTATCAAGTTTTGTTTTTTGTTTTTTTTGTTCTTACGAAGGGATACATATCAAATTAATTCTTCGTTTGTGTGTCTGTCCAGATAACCGTGAACAACATGTCAGCATTTTTCATGCCTCCTGACGACTTGCAGCTGGATGAGCTCACCAACGCGACCCTGATGAAACTGGAGCAGTTTAGAGACCGCACAGCCACGGGTTAGTTGCACATTCACGTGAAAACATGTACGAGTTCAAGCCTGGTCTCAACACTCTGATGGATAAATGTTTGCATTCTGCAGTTTTTTTGTTTTCACTGGGTCATTTTCATTTTTCCATGTGCTCAGAGAGCCTACATGTCTCAGCCACTGGATTGTGGATTGTGGATTGTGGTGTTCCTGTTTATTTTCTTGAGTCTGATTGTTTCCTGAGATTATTTGCTAAAGTATTTAGCTTTTTTTTTTTTCTTACAATGGCATGATTCACTTCAGTTCATTTGGGTACATTCAGCAAGGCTCTGTGATATTAATAATATATTGTACTGCAATTTACGGATGGACATTTGAAAGTGTTTTTATCAGCGGCTTTTATTTAAGTAACCAACATATCAGTGTTCACTGGACCCACTGGATATAAAATGAGCAAATTACTTAATGGCATGTATTCCATCCAACTAAAATCAACTACTACCTTAATCAGTGCTTATTATACACCAGTGATTATGAACTCTCACAGATGACGAATAATGTTGATTATCTCTTAACATTGGTACATGTCAGGGTCTGGGATATATAAGATGATAAATTAACAGTCAGCTCTTGTAGGCAACATGTTGGATGCAGGAGAAATGAGCAGGTGTAAAGACCTAAGTGACTTTGACAAGGGTCAAATTGTTATTGTCAGACAACTGGGTCGGAGCATCTCAGCAACGGCAAGTCTCACGGGATGCTTCCGGTCAGCAGTGTTGAGTACAGTGTTCCGAGGAGGGACAAACCACAACCGGGCAACAGGGTGTGTATCAGGGGATCCGCCTCACAACTCACAGGCCTCAAAGGATCTGCTGCTAATGTCTTGGTGCCAGATACCACCACAGGGCACCTTCAGAGGTCTGGTCCACACCTTGGCGGGTCGCTGCTGTTTCGGCGGTATGCAAAGGACCAACAGCATATTAGCCAGGGGTGGTCAGAATGTTTTGGATCATCACTGTAAATCTATGATCACAATCTGAGGGGGCAGTTACAAAAAGGAAGGATTTCTTTTTCATGATTATTATCAAAATTGGAAATTTACACAATGTATAAAGCGAAGCGGTTTTTCTTTTAAAAACACTTTATTTTCCCCACTGAGATGATGTTAACTGTATAAATTTTAAAAAAGCGGAACTAATGAAATATTTAGTACATTGCTGATAATATTTTGAAGCATATTACATAAGTTATGCTGACTGTACTGCTTTATGTTGAACTTTATTAAGATTTGTTTTATCATCATTAATAAGATAAAAATAATTCTTGCTGTATCATGAAAATACTTTTGATAACAAATCTGATCTATTGTTTTTTTCTGTTAGTGTATCTTGTGTATGCAAATGATAAATTAATGACATTTTTGTTTTTTAGGTCTAATGTATGTGATCGAAACACAGAAAGTTCTCGACCTGAAGGTGAACTTGATGGCCTCCTACGTCATCATTCCACAGACTGGCTTTTACAATGGCACCCAGAATATCCTACTGTTGGATCTTGGGCATTTCAAGGTCAGAAAGTGCAAAGCTTGACACTGTACTGTAAATCAGTACCACACAAGATTGTTTCAAAATCCTAAAGTGGCCTTACTTTTGATCAAGGAGTAAATATAAACGATTATTGTGGTTTCACTGAAGATACACTGAAAAGAAAAACTGTCAATAAAAAGATTATTTTTAGATGTTTTCCAATGCTTCATTTGAAGTTTTTATAATTAGAGACAGAGTTTGAAACTTTTAATTTGTGAACACCGTGATTTCTTTTTTTTTTTTTTTTCAGGTGTCCAGTCAAAGCAGGAAGCTTCTGCCTCAGCTCTCATTGTCCTACAGCAACATTGAAGACATCATGTCCAGAGCATATGACAGCTTTGACATACAGCTTACTAGCCTGCAGTTTCTTTACAGCCAACCAGGTAAACACACAAGAGCACGCCCCTGTCACAGTTAAAGGTTCTTGACTGGGCCTCTGTAGAGACTGACAGGTCCCATATGAGTTGAGAGTCTGGAAGCTTACACTTTTTAGATATTGTAGATATGTTTTACATTATAAAACAATTGAGACGGAGAAAATTGTATTAAGAAAATACCTTTAAGGCAGAGGTTAAGTCTGATTGCCCTGTTGGCCGTAATATATCTTAACCAAGAAAATAATAGATAGACATCAGAAGACATTGTCTCAAAGATGCTTGAAGATGCTTGGTTTTAAGGGAAGAATTTTATCATACATATAAATTGCTCCAACCAGAATATTTTTATGTGTTTGTTTTGTGCGAGTGTGAAACAAATAGAAATCTAAAACATTCTCTGTGTTTTATAGATGGTGACTGGAAAATGGCCCGTAAGCAGAAACAGTCACCGCTCCACATCCTGGAGCCGGTGGATCTAAAAATGGATTTCAGCAGGGCGATGGTTGTCAAAGACTCCCGCATGGCAAAGTGAGTGTGTAGTTTTTTTCATACATCCATCATCGTTTTGGAAATGAAATTCTTATTTTTTTATTCAGCCAGTTCAGTTGACAAACAGAATCAGACAGACAAACCACACAACAATAAAAATCAATCAGCAATCCCTCACTGCAAGATTTCTAATTCCAATAGTCAGCTATTGAAAGTAGTAAACTAATAATTAAACACAATTACCTCCCAACATTTTTTTTTTACGCTTAATTTGATCCTTAAATTGTAGGGACCAAGATTAAGGATTGTTAGTTAAAGTCCATTGGTTTGTGGTTGCATCTTTGTGTTTCCAAGCTTGCGTATGTGTTCCAGGTATAAGATGTCTGGAGAGCTTCCTCTGCTGTCTCTTCGCATTTCTGATGATAAACTTCGAAGTGTTCTGGAGCTTGTAGAAAGTATCCCACTGCCCGAGAGCAGACCTTCTGCGCGCAGCACTGGTCCATCCTCCACTCCAAAGGCAAGGACAGCATGATTTTCCCTAGATGGCCCTGTCCACATTTTGTGTCAATCAGATAAATTAGTGAAAGGGAATTATTGTTGACAGGTTGTTGTTGAAATTATTGTTGTTGTTCTTAGTAGAAATTAGATAAGATGAATATCAAGTGATTGAAGGAGTCTACTTTAATAACAACACTGTCAGTTTTTTAATACATTTCAGTGAGTTAATTGGTTTGTTGGTGTGGCTCATGGTTTGGTGTTATTTCCTCCTCAGCCAAAGCAGTCATTCACGCCCCAGCTCACTCCCAGAAGACCTCTGAACTTAGCCGACCAGCGCTCCTCGCTCATTTTCGAGTCATGTGAGACCATCAGCATCACCTCCTTAGGTGAGACACACATGTTCATGCAGCACAAAAATACAGTCTCTAGCCGTGTCCAGCATCTCTCATGCTGCCACACACACAGTCATTGCACTAAATACCTTGTGACGGTCTGTGTGTGTACCTGCAGTATGACAGATGGATCATTGGATGTCCTTTTTGTGTTTGTCACCCCTCAGGGTCAGAGGAAGATTTGTTCTATGATGCTCCCAGCTCTCCCATCGGTGATCGACCATTTTTCCCAGACAATCCCATGCCACTGCGCTATGCAGACTTAAACAAAAGAAAAAGTCTGATCAAGGAAGACTCTCAGAAGAACATGACCGACTTCATCATGAAGTTTGAAATCAGTGAGGTACAGAGACATCTTGTTGAATGAGTTAATAAACAAAGTCTTACTTAGTAATTCAGTAATTTTTTTGGATGGGGTTCCTTTGTTGCTTTAAAATCTAGTGGCACTTCCAATTTTGTTTAGTTTTTTTTCCATTTTCTTTGAAAGTAATCTTCAACCATGTACTTCTGCACTAGTCAAATGCAGAACAGAATAATGAACAACACAGGTTGGACACCTTTTTAAATTCTGATATTGATTCAATTTCAGTTTCACTTTATCTGCACAGCTGTATAGATAATGTTTTATAGCTACATCTACAAAAATGACTTTTGGTAAACCTGTGTATTTATCTGTCCAGTTGTTTCTGTTTGACTCCCAGTTTTCCCTTTTTCTTGTTACATATTCTTTCCTTATTTTGAATTCCTCCTCCTCTCCTTACTTCTGTGACCACTTCTTAATTCAATCACTTCCAAAATTTTAATATGCTTATCCCTTGTCCCTCTCTCTCTCTCTCATTCTCTTTCTTTATGTCCTTTTTGTTCATCTAGTTTTCCGTTCAGTTGTGTCGCCTATCTGGGGGTCAGGAGGTCACCGTGCTCCACTTGGATATAGAGGGTCTTGGCACTGAGCTGAAACTGCGCACCTTTGACATGACCTCAAATACCTACCTTCGAGAAATCTGCCTCAAGTGTCCTGAATACATGGGTGAGCAGATGCTAGCAGGACTGTGGTTTATGTCACTATAGGAGACTTTATTCATAATTAAAACTTTGGATAAATTTTGGTGATTACGACCATTCTAATAAGCATTTGTGAATTAATGTCAGGTGAGTTTTGGCTGCAGTTTTTATTCATCATGTTTTCATTTCTTTCCTGATTGTGTAGACTCTGAAGAGAAGCAGGTTCAACTGATAACTACTCTAGACAACACAGAGGTTGACTTGCTCACCCTGGAGTATATCAAAGTACGTGTGATACTATACATTTTGGCATAGACATATTTCATATTGATTTATTTACAGTAATTCTACCAGTTGTGAGGACCCTGAATGATTATTTTCCAAATTATGGTATATGGCTTTTTAATTGAGGATTGCATGTCTTTTCTAGGCTGATAAGAATGGCCCTGAGTTCAGGTCTCAACACAACAATACTGAGCAGCTCATCAAGGTGAGGGAAATGTTAATGAACAAGTAACCAACATTTAGATTCTTTTATGTTATTCTTTTCTGCTGTGTTTGAGCAGTTACAAATATGTGCAGCATGTTAATGCAGGTTTCACTATTAACTATTCAATTCTAGAAGATAATGCAATTTTCATATTTAAAACAAATGTATCATTTATGTTCTTTATTCTATCTAATCATAAATAATGAGAATAACAACAAAAGTAACAGTACTTGATGTGGAAAGCAAATGTGCCACTTTATTATTCTGCTCCACTTCATTTTAATATTGTGTTTCTCTTCAGGTCACCTTTTCATCCCTGGATGTTCATCTACATACGGAGGCTCTCCTCAATGCCATGAACTTCCTCAACAACCTCCTTCCTCCATCCACTAAGAAGGAGGGAGGGCAGGAGGAGCTCCCCACTATCCCTGAGGAGGACGAGGCAGAGGCAGAGAGGGAGGGAGAGAAGAAGGAGGAAGCTACTGTAACCAGGAAAAGAAGTAACTGATCCAAATAAACCCTTTCAGAGTTTCATTGAATTTCAAAGCCATCATTCCTCTGTGGTCATCTTCGCTATCTGTAATTACTCACCTTCTCTTCTCGACACTTCTGTTTTCATAGGCTCAAGGAGTTCAAAGTTTGCAGATGTGGTGAATCTGCATATCAGAGCTGATCTCCGCTGTCTGAAGGTTTTCATTCGAGGACAGAAAGCCAGGATCTCTGAGATTAGTATTGAAGGTATGGAAGTGTTTGGACATGTCCCTCTCCATGACCCAGTTAATGGGTTCTTCCATGCACTGCACTTGGCATGTATGCCATTAAGTGGGAAGCCAAAAGAACTGCTGACTCAGTGTCTCACTTTCTCAACCGTCCAGGTCTGGTTTCTGAGGTTCTGATGAGGAAGAAGGAGATGGAGGTTCTGGCCAACCTGAAGAACATTGTGATCCTAGACTGCGACAAAGATGCCTTTTACAAGAAGGTACAATTAGCAAGTTGCCTTTTTTCAAAGACATAGTCTATACTGATTTAGCTCGTAGCATTGTACTTAATAAAATGCAGATCTCCTCTTAGCTATTAAGTTTTTGTTTGGAAAATAATCATATTCTATGCCTTTAATTCTATATTCATATTTTGTTTCTTCCCGTGTTTCTGGCACATAGAAATGTTGCCCACTTAGCATAAATTGCTCTAGATAAGAAAAGTAGCTGACTGGTGATGCTGTCTTCTCTTTCCCCCTTCCTGCTATAAGTAACTTGACCAAAGTGAGTGTCCGTGAACAAAAATATAGCTCAATTTTACTTTATTCTGCCACATTGTGTCTCTCTTCTTAGGCTGTGTCTATAGCAGATAAGGAAGTGTTTGCCTTCCGAATGGTGAACTATACAGATGCAACAGAAGGAGACGCCTATCTGGACATGTCTAAAGTTGACACTTCTGTTACACTGACTGTGGGATGCATCCAGGTCATCTTCCTCAACAAGTTTGTCTCCTCTATATTGGTAAGAATCACACATCCCAACATAATACAAACGTTTTTACAGTTCACTTGTGAGGGCTGATCATGATATTTCTATTTTTTTTATACGGTAATGATAAAATCAGAACTCAGAAAATTTTAAAAGGGCTATAAAAGTAAAATTCAATATGAACTATATACTAACTTACATTCTTACTTTTCCATTCATAGCTACATAATAATTTTTCCTTGTTCCCATTTTTTTCTGTATTCCAACCCCAACACCTATTAATTTCTCTCCTACACTCGGTTGTTTTTCCATTCTTTGCTTGTCCCAGGCATTCGTCAATAACTTCCAGGAGGCCAAAGAGGCCCTGGCTGAGGTGACAGTCCATGCTGCAGAAAAGGCAGCGTCAGGTGTGAAGGAGCTGGCAGAGCGAAGCAGTCGCATCGCTCTGGAAGTCCACTTCAACGCGCCTGTCATCTTCCTCCCCCAGTCCTCCTCTTCCTCCAATGTCATTGTAGCTGACCTCGGTTTGCTGTCTGTCAAAAACCGTTTTTCAAAGCAGCCATTTAAAAGTGATGCTAAGATCCCGCCTGTTGTGGATATAATGACTGTGAGACTGACTGACCTCAAGATGTACAGGTTAGAGTCCAGTCATTTTTAGGATTGAAAATTTCAAAGTGAACTGACAAACAATTAAATGTTCACTTTCTTGTGTGATTGATTACAATTTGCAATAATCTGATATTCTCTTGATAACTTCTGTAATGACCGTTTTGCTTTCAGGACCACGTACATAAATGAAGGGTTTCAGGGAGAGACCCAACTTCTGAAGCCAGTCAGCTTGGACTTGAAAATCCAGAGAAATCTTTCATCCAACTGGTACCACAGCATACCTGACATAGAGATCACTGCTCATCTAAAGCCCATGAGTGTAAGTAGTAGCATGAGAAGGAAAGAGTGGTCTTTATAAACTATATTTTCATCTGTGCATGTTATATCATTCCATCTAATTTTAGTTCCGTTGGAATATTGATAAATGACTCTGATTTGATTAATAATTAACAGACTTGCAGATTAGGCTGTATCATTATTTTATTATTAATAGAGCTTTTTCTTTTCATTCATCCTTCGCTTAATGTGTTTTCTGATATCTAATCCAAAGATTTGGGGGGAGGCTTACAGTGAGAATCTAAATCAAAAATTCATGTTCACAAATGTAGTTCTGTCATATCTTATGTGTGCTCCCAATAGCTGATCCTCAGCCAGGATGACATGATAGTGGTCCTGAGGACTCTGAGTGAGAACCTGTCAGAAAAGTCCGATGCTGTTCCACCTTCAGCTTCTCCACCCACCACTGACCCCTCCTCCGACTCTGTGTCCAACAAAGAGTCCCAGGGCTCTGGAACCACTGGACCAGCCAGCAGTAAGGAGTTGTGGTTGTGCTTGATTGTGTTCATGTGTGTATAGTAGTTCTAAACTTAAACATACGATTAATGGACAGATGTGTAAGTTTTTGTTAGTCCACAGATCAGGACAGGTCACGGTCACCCCTGGAAAACCCTAGAAAGCTGATGAAATATGAAAATGTGTTCTCCTTGACTGGAAATATTTTGGACCATTATAACCAAAACAGAATGAACTTTTTAAACCTCTGCTCTGTGCTGTGATAACTTCATTGCAGGTAACACAGTGGTGACAGCCGCTATCGTGGAGACACAGAAAAACAGCAAGCTGAAGAACACACTCAAATTAGACTTCAAGTTCGATTCCATGACACTGGTCGTGTACAGCCCTAATGGGAATGAGGTAATGCAAAAACATGTACACACAAACAGACACACCAGAAGTCAAGCACAAGAGATAACTATACAGTATAAAATGGGGCTTGACCATCCTTACTTTACGAGACTTTTCTAACACAGGCTGTATGTTGTCCCATAGATCCAGCCGTTGGACTCGCATGATGAGCAGTTAAAGCTGGCAGAATTTACTCTGGGCACCATCTCGACCTCTGTTCACATGTTCTCCGACAGCTCCATGAAGGCATCAGTACGACTTGCTGCCTGCCTTCTTGATGACAAGAGACCCAGAATCAAGATGGTCACCCCAAGGTACAAAATACACACCTCGCTCTACAACAACATCTTGGTCTTGGTCATCTTGTAGCAGACCTTTGTTGAATCCCCTCCCCCCTTCTCGTTCCCTTAATATACTGTGATTGCTCTACTGTCATCTCAAAATTAAATATTGACTTAAAATTTTACATACCAACAACAACAGTTTGCCATCTTAAATGACAACATACTACATGCCACCTTCATTAATGATATATTATTTTTGTCTGTCCTCAGATGATGTTGTAGTTTTTATAATACAGTGTGAGATGATCTTACTTACAGGAGAAAACTGCTGGAAACTTAAGGAAACTAGGATGATCTGTGGAAACCAGTAATCCAGTATTATGTAATCCAGTAAAAATCATAATAATAGGTAGCAGTGAGATGTTTTTAGCAAGGGGTGCTATTGTTTCTCTGTTGCTCCACTGATCAGCGCAATGCAAGAGGAGGTTATTACATTGGTTTCAGCACTTATTGTTCACTAACAGCACTTTTATGTGGTCTCACAGGATGATGGCGATGCGTCCGGGTGCAGAAAAGAACATGATGGTGGAGGTGAACTATCGTCAGGGCCGTGAAGGCACAACGTTGGACACAGTGGTGCAGGATGTGTACTTGTGTGCAAGCATGGAGTTCCTGCTCACTGTGGCAGATATCTTTCTCAAAGCCACCCAGCAGGGTTTTGCTCAAGTGCCACAACACAAGAGCAGTACTGGAGCGGGAGAGAAAAAGAACATTAACTCCTCTGTCACATCTAAAGAGTCCGGTGAGTTAACTGCAACAGTTTCAATTTAGTAAGAAGACAGTATATCCCAAAGAGATTTTTGATTCAGCAAAATAAAAGAATCGGCAAGCTCTCTTAATCAGACACAACAAATAAATAATGTCTTTGTTTATGTTTTGACTCTTTATTCGTGTCTACAGTAGCATAATGGGTTATAACTGTAAGTTATAAATGCGAGTAGAGTTAGAGAAGAATTGAATTAAGATGAAGTAATTTGCACCCCGTTGTCATATGACCTGAGTTGATGTTTTTCTCTCATACTCTCTGCTGCTGCCAGCTGCACCTCCAGCCGCAGTGACAAAGACAGAGATGAATGTTGTGGTGCGTAACCCGGAGATTGTGTTTGTTGCTGACCTGACGCGTGCTGATGCACCGGCCCTGGTGATGACCACGCAGTGTGAACTATTGATGAAAAGTGGTGCAGAGGGATCACAGATGACTGCTGTTATCAAGGACCTCAAGGTTTGTATTATCATTGTAATGTAACCATGAAAAAGCAGAATTTTTTTTAAATTTTTTAAAATGTTTTATCACTCTGTAAAGCCCTTTGAGTCGCTTCTCTATGAAAATGTTCTCTACAAATAAACTTGACTTGATTTGACTTGATAATCAAAAGAATTGAAAAATGTTCTTCTACGTAACAATAACCAATATAAAAAGTTTTTTTGGATTACGATTGTTATTGTAGGTAGTGGCGTGTCCCTTTTTGAGAGAGAAGAGGAGAAACAATGTGACCACAGTGCTGCAGCCGTGTCAAGTGTTCTTTCAGAGTACTCAGTCCCCAACCACCCCTCAGGCTATGGAGGTCTCCATCAATGCTCTTAAACTAAAGGTAGGTGTTTTATTATTATTACACGTTCTAAATCCAGGAATTGACTCAATGAAACTAGGGATTAAGTTGTTCCATCTACATGTGGATGATAATAAATGCCTTGTTGTGGTTTGTTGAATATCTTTTACACATTGAACTGATTGTATTGTAAGTGATTTGATCCTGTCCTTAATAAGTGCCTTGTATTTAGGCAAAGAAAATTCTCTGTGTGTATAATTATACTTTGAAATCAACGTTTAATGTCTTCTGTCTTACTCTCTGCCCAGGTATCTCCAATCATCATCAACACAGTGATCACCATCCAGTCGGCTCTGACTCCCACAGCGGAGACCCCTGAGGAGCTGGATAGTCCTGTTCCCATTGACCTGTGGGAGAAAAGGGGCTGGAAGGAGCTCAAATTCTGGTTCCTAGAGGAGGAGGGGGACGATGACACAAGGTCACTGGTTCGACTGATACCGCAGGGAGAGTCATTACAGGTATTTAGCTGCATTGTGACTCAGTTGAGAATACTGTATGGCTGATTGTTTGCTATAATATCTTCATGTGTGTCATGACATGATTTTTTTTTACAGTTTTTATTTGTAAACTTTTATATCACCCTTGAGCTCTTTTGCAGGGGTATTTTACTGTATATGACAGAATGAAAGGTATTCCAGTTTGATGTATAAGAACAGGGTTTGTCATTTCATTGGCCATCCATCCCTGCAGGTGACCATCAAATCAATCTGTCTGACTCTGGAGGCTGGCGTGGGACATCGCACTGTCCCCATGCTTCTGGCCAAGTCCTCCTTCCATGGAGACGTCACAAACTGGTCCACGCTCATTAACTTACACAGTGAGCTCAACCTGGAGGTAATACACACAAGCATAGATACAGTAGATGTAAACAGTAGATGATTTACTCTCCAACCTTGATCCTTCACTCCAAAGTGTTAGCCTGTGCCTCTGATATTGTTTGGTCCATCCAAAGATTAAGTAGACACATATTCTTTTACATGGAATATGTTTAATATATTTAATTTTACTTATATTTCAGCTTGTTATCTTATGCTGTTGTAGATTGTTGAAGTTTTGCTGTGTTTTCTATTGCGTTTTGCCTGTAGGTTCACTACTACAATGAGGTAATGGGAGTGTGGGAACCGCTGCTGGAGCCCTTAGAAGATGACACAAGAGATGGTTTTAGACCATGGAGACTTGAATTGAAGGTACTGACACACACACACACACACACAAACACAAACACAAACACATAGTATAAATACTCACAACTACACACAGTGTTTCTAACTTTTTACTATCCTATAACCAGATGAAGAAGAAGCCAGTGAAGTACACATTTTTGTCAGATGAGGTGGATTACAATATTCCAGACTATAAGACAGTCATCATCATCAGCAGTAAAGACCAGCTCAACATCACGCTCTCCAAATGTGGACTGGCCATGCTGAGTAACCTGGGCACGGTAAGAGAAGGGCTCAATTTCACAGGAAGTCTAAGGATGAGCGGTGATCTGTAATGTTCATGTTCTTGCCTTTCCCTAGGCATTTGCGGAGGCTGCCAAACAGACAGCTGAGTGCTTCCAGAAGGATGAAGCTCCGTTTGTGGTGAAAAACCGCCTTGGCCTGCCAGTGTCCGTCCGCTATAGTGAGATGTTTTGTCCCATTGGCCAGCCGAGCACTAACTGCACTGTGAAGCTGCAGGATGGAGAAACCCTCGGGATGGACTATTCAACCAGAACAGACTCCGACCAGTTCTCAGCCATGACATCCCTGAGTGGAAAGGACTACTACATACAGCCTAGTAAGTTGACTTGTGTACATAATTATACTTTACGTATATGCACATGCTCAGTTGTTAATTTTTACAATATTACAAACAACACATTGCTTCCAACACTGTTTAGTTATACACAGTCTACAGTGCACTCAGTTATACTCAAACCCATATGCTTTTAGATTTAGAAACCACAGATGCAGTTGTAAATTGTTGCCTAGTTGTAACAGTATTACAACTAGGCTCTCAACTTGATTTTACAATGAAGTGAAACCAGAAAATGTAAATAATAAGTAGATTTAATTTTCAAATGATTACCTAATAGATTTTATCTATTTTATATTTGAAAAAACTAGTGATTATCTTCTCTGATGAATGTCATCTATCCCTCCTCTCTTCTCTATATTTCTTGTGGGTTTTCATCATCAAAACCATTTTTTGTTCTCCAGCTCCAGAGGGCCACACCTCGGCCAGTGTGATACCCCTGATCAAAGTGGGCAGAGGAATGTACAGTGTAATGCACAAAGACTCAGGAGTCACTCGCTTCCTGGTCTGTCAGATTTACTCTGTGGAGGGCAGCAAGTACATCAAGATCCGCTCTCCTTTCCAGGTACTGCTGATTATCTTATACACCTTTACTAATTTTACTGCTTATGTTTATCCTATCATTAAATATATTTTATTGTGGGTTGTAATAATATAAATCAGACTCCCCCTTCAAGATCCCCTACTGGATCTTTTGTTGACGTAATCTTTTAGCTAATTAAATCTATATTAATGTAAATTAGCCATGTGGTTCATAAAAATACTTCAATTACTTTATATCAAAACATGCGGTTCCCTCCAGATTACACCAAAATCACTCAAAAAATTGTAATTCTTTCCAATATAAATGATAATAATCGGTAGTCTCAAGAGGTAGTTCTTTATTTATTAAAACATAATAGGATTACATATCAAATTGAAATACAAGAAAATAAATCTCTAAGTCTTAATTGTTTTTCTCTCCTTTCATGCAGATCATCAATCATTTCACAATACCATTCAAAGTTTTTGAAGGATCAACATGTCTGGGTACAGCTCTTCCTACTGAAGAGTTCTGTGTGCCTCTGGAATCATATAGGTGAGGGCAAACACATACACAACCCTGTACACCTACACACACACACTCCCTTTTTTTTTCCTTTACTTTTCTTTCTGTCTCTCAAATCACACTCCCTCACATACACACAGTACACACTCCTTCACCCACATTTACTCTCTGCTACCCCCTCAGGTCTGAGCTGAGCCTTCAGCCGGTAACAGGGGACGACACTGACGATCAGGTGGCACAGTTTGAGTACTCAGAGGGTTTCAGCTACGAAGATGTCAGCAACCAGCAGCCTGAGACACGCCTCCAGCAGACCTGCCGTCGCCGTGGAAACCAGGATGTGATGATGATCAACATTGTGCCATTAAAGGATGCTGTGACATTCAAACACACCGGAGGTATTGGGGAGAACTTCGATGTGCCCTTTGTGCTCCACCTGTGGCCTTCCATCCTGCTACGCAACCTGCTGCCTTACCCCATCGCCTACAAACTAAAGGTAGAATCTGACTGGTAATCAGTAAGAAAACTCAGGTTGGCCATTGTAGATTTAGGACCGTCCAGATGGGGTTGCATGTTTCAGGCGAATACAAAATACAAATTGTGCAAATCAATTTACTGCTTTTTTCCAAAGTGTTCAGGCAATGGTTGATTATAATTAATTAATAGTATAAAAATGTAATTTCAATGACTACTCAATCTGCTGAATTCAAGTTGCTTAAGGGTAGGTATTCCATCACAGTGGGTATTTCATCTAGTAATGCATTTGGAATAGGAAACCTTTTTTTTTTTTCAAGGATACTGAAATTCGAGACCTGAGAGTTGGCCAACGAACAGCAACATTTCTAATGCAAGATTCAGATGCCAGATTCATTTCGCAGTATCTAAATTTGTTTGTTCTTGATCATCTGGGTTATATTTTTATCAACACTCCTGGTGAATGCATTGCTTTTCAGAAGATATCTGTCAGATCGTGGGTGTTCGAGCATCAGTGACTGCACCACTAAGGAGTTTCTTTAAAACAGTGCCTGGTCACAGCTGCCTTTATGTGCAATAATAATAATGTAACTTATTACTTGACAGTCCAGTTGATTTTCATACAAAAGTGGCATCAACTAAAAGCGGTGGCTGCCTGGCTGCTTTTGTCTTGTCATGTTGTGCTTTTTTCGTAACCCAATATTGTTGCTCAAATCTGATACGTCAGATTCACTGTTGTACTCAGTGACCCTCTCTGCCTGATGCTCAACAGGACAGTGGAGTCGCTGCCCCTGAGGCCATTCTGAACCCAGGCCACTCGGCCCAGCTTCACACCGCAGTCATCAACAAGTCAAGACTCGGTCTCCGCCTACTGAACTACTTTGCCGAGGACTGGTCTGCTGAGTACAGGTCTGACTTCAGTCTCATTTGTTGTGACTCTTTTACTCTCCCATTGTTACTGTGTTATTGTTGTCTACATATTGTGAGTATATTGGTCATAACTAACATTTTTGTGAAAAAGTAATTCTGTTTATGGGAGGGCTCATATTTCCCAGATAGTTTATTTTTGAGCCTACAGCACAGAAAGGGACACATAAATCATCATCATCATTATACAGAGGAGAGACACTGTATAAAATCATCAATCTTTTTTACCTTCAACAATAACATTTCTCATCAAAATAAACTATCTTGTCATACAGTCTCCAAAGTGACCAGGAAGAGATCACCTTCATCGTGTTCCAGTCTCTACAAGAGAATGACGAAAGCGATGGTGAAGGGACAGAGAGGAAGACGGCTGAGTTAGACATAGCGGTGCATGTTAAATATGACCGGGGCCAGACAGTGATTGCTATCCACTCACCCTATTGGATGGTGAATAAGACAGGCAGGTTGCTGCAGTACAAGGCTGATGATATCCACCGTAAACACCCCCTGGACTATGACATGCCCCTGCTCTTCTCCTTCAAGCCTCGGTACTTCCTGAAAAACAATAAGGTAAGGGGAATCAATTTTCCAGCTGCCCTTTTATCTGTTGTTTTCTTACACAAATTGCCCTTCAGGTGTTTTTCACTTTTTAAACTAGGTTTATGTATATATCATATTTTTACGAGGACCAGTACAACCACATTGATTCATATTATGCAATGTCAAGTGATGATACCAGATAAACACTTGAGAGCTGAAAACTACTGACAATATGCCTAGAGTTGCTCTTTTAGAGTTGATGAATTAAGTTGATCAATTAAAATTTATTTATTTATTTATTCCCTTTTTATGGGGAAGGGGATCCAAGTCTTGCCTTGTTGTATAACCTCTGAATCGCGACCCACATCTCAGATTTGTTCTATGAATGATACTGAGTGAGGTGAAACAAAATGCTAATTCAGTCCAGTTGTCAGGGTGTTACAAGTTATAAGTCATAAGTCATAACTGACATCACAGTAATATTCCCAACCATACGTAGGTCTTTAAAAAGCATTAATATGTAAGAAATCCTTCTGAATTAGTACATTCCACTGCAGAGAGACACTGGTGAATGGTTTACTGGTTTACTGAATTTGACAGATTTTTCACTTAAATCATCTAAAATCAACCCCTTTCATTATTATTCAATAAACGAATACTTATCCAAAATGAAATATAGCATTGAAGCCAACTTGAAGTCAATGTTTCTTTGTTTGTACACTGGAATACCGAGGGTTGCATACAGTATACAATGAATAACTTCTGTAATTTCCTACTGTATATGACTGTGATTTCGTTCTTTTCATCCCTCAGGTCCGCCTTATGATTTCAGACAGTGAACTCTCTGATGATTTCTCCCTGGATACAGTTGGTAGCCATGGAGATGTGAAATGTAAAGGCAGGTACAAAGATTACCTGGTAAGAGTTTGCCACAGATGCTGGCATTCAGACACAAACTCTTTCAGACTTACTGTCCCAAAATTTTCTATCTGAAGAGCTATTAGATGGAATTTTAAATGACTTTTGTCTGTAACTAAAGCAGGGTGTGTTACTGTATGATATCGCATTTGTGTGATGTCTGTCTGACCCCAGGTTGGTGTGAAGATTGATGCGAGCAGTTTCAGTCTGACCCGCATCGTGACCTTTGTGCCCTTTTACATGCTGGTCAACAGAACCAAGCACAGTGTCTTTATATGTGAGATGGGGCAGGAAAACTGGACAGAGGCACAACCAGAACAGGTCAGAGCCAAACATCAGTGCATCAGTTGCATCAGTGTTTCCTTGGACATGCATTTTTTTTGGAATACTGTGGTTTTCACAGCCCAGTGAATTATACTGGATTGAAATGCTGTACACATTGACTATCATTACCACAAAGTAGATCTATATAACGGTTGGTCATGTCACATAGATTTGACTCTCACTAATGTGAAATACTATTGTATTGTTGGTGTTATTAATTCCTAAAATGTTTTTGACGTTTAAATTAAATGTCTGGATCAGGAGGATACGTTACGGATTGTAGATGTACAGTAGATAGACAGATGTACAGGATTTTGAAGATACTTGGCATTCACAAATTTAGAGTTTATAAAATAATGTGATGTGATAAGTCAAAGTAGAGTCTGATTTTTATGCTGTCAAAATTTGTCAGATTGCTAGAGATGACTGCAAAATAATAGCTAACCTCTCCAGGGGTTGGGCTTTTAAAATACTGATTAACTTTTTGAGAGGAAGCCCTTACCATTTTATTTAAGGTTTTCTTTTATTCTACATTCAGTCAGGAATTCCTTTCTGGCCTGAGAACGACGCCAAGTGGCTAAAGATCAAAGTAGAAGGTTGTTTATCGCCTCCTCGAACTATTGACTTCACTCGACCAGAGAACTGCCTGTTGCTGCATCTGGACAACTCTGTAAGAAGACTTACACAGAGATAATGTTTGTGTGTGCATAGTAATCTTCTACAGGATGTACTGTATAAGAGACATCATTTCCATATGTGATAGTTAATGTTGATGTATGTCTTTAAAATCTACTCACATAGGCTACCAGAACATTAAAAAACCCCTTCATTATTCCAGTATATTGCTTTCTGTTCTGCAGGTGGGTGGGATCATTGTGGATGTCAACCTCTCAGAGCACTCGGCCACAATCCGATTCTCAGAGTATCATGATGGCGCGGCTCCCTTCCTCATCATCAACCACACCAAAGACCAGACTCTTCAGATTCATCAGAGGTGAGAGAACAGAAGGGGGCAGTTAGAAGGAGATAAATAGACAATTTTAAATCTTGACATTTTGTGTCAGCACTAAATACTTAATGGATAGGATGTAATTTGCAAATTGGCTGACACTGAGAAGGGTAGAACTCAGATATTAATCATGGGGATGAAGCATGTCACCATGGCGCATCATGTCATCAAACATATAAAACAAAAATGAAAAAATTAGAGTTGGTTGTTGAGCTCAATATATTAACTATTTGAGGAGCAAGGGAGAGGAAGAATTTGGGTAGTGGATGAGGAAAGGAGTAAAATGTAGTTGCTGAGGATGGATTGGTACCACATACTTGATTTTAGTGAAGCTAAATTTAAGACTTTTTGTAACTATTTGTAGGAAATTCTGTTTGCTCAGAACCTATTATCTTCAGTTAAAGTGTTAGTTGAAAACATTCTTGGCGTAACATTTCCTACTGCTTTATTTCATCATACTACAGTGCTTCTTTGGTCTAATTGTTGTCCGTAAACGTGCTTCAAATGGGCTCCAGGTTTCATTTGAAATATGATGTGAATGTGCCACACTCACTTTAAGATGAAAAAGTGCACAATCAGGTAAACAGAAAGTCTCTCAAAAAGCCAACTACAATTTTTTGCCATTTGTGCCATGCGTATTCAGTCGGTTTCTGTATATTATTTTTTATTTAAGGTTTTCTGCTCATCTCTCTCTCAGCAACTTTTTTTCTGAATGACATTTCTTCATATTACTCACTTTATAAACAGAAATTTTAATTTTAAAGTAGGATTTCTTCATGCACAACATTCACATTTTGCAAATTTGTTGAATGAAAATACCTTTTTCTCTTGTCTCAGCAACCTTTAATTGTTAACTGTTAACAGTATTTGTTTTTGCTGATAGCGATTTATGTTTGTGTGTTGTGGTCCATGCAGCGGCCGGACAGAAACCACGTGGGTGGCTAATGAGCTGCTCGACCTCTCCTTCTCAGTGGAGGAGGACAGGTAGAAAAATATGAAAAGGAGAAACTCTTCTGACACACTCTGAACTCAAGAGAGAGAAAGACAGGGAATAAAGAACACAAGGGGAGAATGAAAAAAATAAAAGTGTTGCATTAAGTTGTTTATTGCTGTTGCACTTTCTGTGGGTGCCAAATGATTTAAGGATAGAAAACAGAGAACTTGAGTTGGCAGATTTTTTTCTACACACGAAATTGCAATTTCTTTCAAATCACTTCCAGGCAAAGGTTGAGAATAGCAGTTGGCCTTTGAGAGTTTTACTGGAAGCAATTGTGAAGCTGAAAGTAATATTGAACGACAAATTCAAGGACAATAATTACAAATCAGAAAAGGATGAGAGACCGTAAAGGTCACCAAAGTAATTAATCCAGTAAACACACACAGAGACACACACAGGATGCAGCACTTAAATATGAATTTGTGTATTATTAAAAGACTAATGTCACAGTCACTTGAGTGCAGAGTTTGGTCAGATCAAGAGTACAGGTAAAGATAAGTAGAAGGAGACTGCTTCTGCTCTGATGCTGGTATTCTGGATTCTGGTATGTTTGTCTAATCTCCTCCTCGCCTTGCCAATGAGAAATAAATACTGTGTAGGCCTTGTCAAAAATTATCACATTATGGAGTAGTAATCATTGTACTTTTGTTTTTTGATATGTGTATCATGAACTACTTCTATTGTAATAATACTTTGTTTCAATACATGAGACAAGGATATCTGCTTTGTCACAGTTTTCCAAATAATTTATTTATAAAGAACCAACTATATATTTATATATAGAGAAATTTACACTGACCCAAAATGTTTAGGGATCATTGGAGTAGAGGAAAAGGAGCAGGTTAGACATCTAAACCCATTTACTAATTTATTACTATGTTTCTTTTGTCTCCAATGAAGTGTTATCATCTTTTCTTGTAGAAATACAAATTTTGAATGCTGCTGACTGGATGGGATTCTGACAACGGAATCACACCTCACGCCTTTCATCTCCATGCATAGATTATGGCTTCTCCACTTCCCCTCTTTCTTTATTTCATTTTCTTATGTCTGCTTTGTCTCGTCCGAATCAAGATCAGTATTAATGTGAACGTGCATAATCAAACCTTATCTCTCCAGGAGAGGTATTGGGGACTTCTCAGTGTTTGGACATTGTACTGTGATACACTTTCGTATTTCTGTCTGTTCATGGGAATTGTTTGTGTACTTTGTCAGACAGGTATTTTGGATTGGATGGTTGTCATGGCGGTAGATTCTTGGTGGCTGGGCTCTGTTATATTGTCCTCTGTTTTACTGTTACACTGTACCCTTTTTCATTATTTGCTTACTGCGCCGTAAATCAGTGGAATATTATTTCTTACTTTTTCGTAGTTATAACTCATGTCTCTGATATATACAATATGTGTGTGTCTGGGTGGGTTTCATGTGCATGCAGCTCTCAGAAGATGACAGAGCAGGATGAGCTAGAGGCTGAGAAGGCTGTGCACTATACCTGGGCTGAACCCACTGGGTCCCGAGAGCTTTGCTGGAAGTGTGGCACTTACAGTGGGAAGCTGAAGAGTGAGGAGGTACTGTACCTGAGCCAGAATAATGTTTGTGCCTGAGCAATAATATTTATCAATTCAACAATTTTCTCAAAAGACATCTTAAGTCCTTAACTTGTCAAGTTGCTTCTGCCTCTGTCTGCACCAGTTGGTCTGCTTTTAATGTTAAAACACATGGACCATGTAACCATAGCACTTAGTACTTTTATGACACTAAATATTTGCATTGAAAATTTCAACATAGGTGCTCTTCATAAGCCAGTCTCTCAAGTAAAACAAAGCTCTTTTGTTAGCTAAAATCATGGGATAGTAATAGGCTCACGTGGTAAATACAGTCCACCCCCTGAAGATTGAACTCATTGTGCTACATGTTATCTGTAGGTTGTTAGAAACTTTATGGTAAATAAATTAATGTTATTTAACACTTTGTAAACACTATAATATATATGTTTTTGTATTAATGTCAAACTATAACTATTGCGGTGGTGATGTGAACACACTTTTAAAATGTGAAATTGTTAAATGACACACCGTGATGTTTGTTTAAACAGTATGTCTGTTTGTCTGTTTTTCTTGCATCTGTAGGACCTGCGGGAGGACATGAACAATGAGGGAAAACTGTTTGTGATCTCTTTTTATGAAGGTGAAGTACAAGGAGTTTGAAATGAAATGCCCATACCTCTTAAATGCATTCCGTAATTTTGCTTTACACAATCTTATATTCACTTAAAAATGATCATCACGATTAAAAGTTTATTGTCAGTGCATGGTTGCTACCATGTTCTAAGAACACAATTGCTAGAACTGTCAAAAAATACAGTTTGTGATGAAAGAATTTTTCCTTTGGGGATAAATGTGTGATAAGTGTTAAATCAGTATGTTTTGGGTTTATTGTTAATTCAAAGGTCTCCAGCGCGTTGTTCTGTTCACGGAAGAGAAACGTATCTACAAGCTGCTCTGTGAGAGCGAGAAGGCGCAGCTGGCTGAACAGGAAATCATCCTGTCGCTAAAGAACATGGGTGTGTCCCTGGTCAACAACAGCAACAGCCAGGAGGTCTCATTTATTGGGATCACAAGGTAGATAACAGGCAAAATACACAAAACCTGGCCAGGCCCAGGCCCTATAAGGCACATGTTCATGTCACGACCATTGCACACTGCCAATACATCAAAATGTGTGCGTTAAACCATAGATAGTCATGTTGTCAGTAAGTCAACAACAAGTCAACACATGGTTCTTTGATTTGCAGTTGAGCTTGTCTTGACCGACAACATCCAGCCTCAGAGAGTAGAGGCTCAGGTGAAATTAAATCGAAGGCCAAGCAATTTGGATTGAATTATAGATATATCAGTGACCTTCTCTGTCTTTTTATTTCTGCTTGTGTGATTAAAAAAAAAAAATACAGGATTTAATTTTCATTTGAAAAGTAAAAATTCACTAAAGGTCAGATAAAGTGAAGCTCCACTTATCTCAAAAGAGGCTGCTATGTTAATGGTTGTTACTGTGGAATAACAGAGTAGCAACAGAACTTTTTACCTGTATATCATGTAGTTTTGCAAACAATACTGCAGTTTGAAAAATAATACTTGCATGATTTTACAAATATTAAACTCTTGTTTCTCTTTTCTTGTCGTAGCTCTGATGTGGTGTGGGAATTAAAGCCTAAGAAAAAGAATCGGTGGAAGACTCTGAGTGCTAAAGAAGCTGAGATTTTAGAGAACAGCTTCAAAGAGTACATGGAATCTGCACCCGTAGACAATGCCATCGTCGACCTGGAAAACAACTTCCAGGTTACACTCATAGTATTGTAATTTAAATATACCTGAATCGATCTGGTAACAAGTAATTGGTAAAATCTGAAAATGATACAAATGAAAACTGTCAATTTCATGTTAACTGTGTAGGGTGTATACTCACTCATTAAACTGAGAGCTGCACCTGGTTAATTACTAATGAAAATAATCATTAGTAGCATTTCTAATGGTTAAAATTTGTGGTGTAATGGTCTCGCAGGTGTCCTTTACTCCCAATGGCATGGATATGCGGATGCTGCAGCCGTGTGACGCTCCTCTCAGGAGACACTTCCTGCCTGGGGTGAAGGTGGAGTACAGCGTCTCACCACGACAGAGAGCCTACCGTGTCCAAATCCACCGCATACAGGTGAAAAGAAGTGCAGCTTGAAAAAGAAACCTTGTAGGGTTGAAATTATTTTTCACCTCTGCTAAAATCTATCTCATTATTGCCTGTCTTACAGTACTACCAGTCAACCCAGAGTTGCCTTCATGAATGCATTTGGTGTTCTTTGCTCCTTTGTATCCATAACATTAGTTTTACGGTATACATCCTTTCTCCTACAGATCCAGAATCAGCTGCCAGGAGCCATCTTCCCCTATGTTTTCTACACTGTAAAACTTCCAAAGTCTATCGCCATGGACTCAGGTATGTTAATCAGCCTTGTCATGTTTAATTTTGCACTATGTATTGTTTACATGCAGTGTTTGGGTCTGTATTATGATTCTCTTTTCTTTTTTTCTTACAGAACCCAAACCTCTGACTGATATCAGCATTGTTACCAGAGCAGCAGGGCACTCTGATATCTCTCGCATCAAGTAAACGTTTCTCCCTTGATTCTTTTCTCATTCCTCCTCATAATGCACAATGCACTTTCCATCTTATGCTTCTTTTCCGTGAAGTATTCAATTTTTTTTCAACCTAGTCAGGCAAGGGTTATACGTTGATTCTTATTGACAAATGTCCATTGTTTTGTTTTTGTTTGTTTGTTTGTTTTATTGGCACCTCCAGATCTGCTCCCCAAAATCTCACTTGCCTGTTTTTTTTTTTTTTTTTTTTTAATTTTTAATTTGAAAAGCTTGTATAACCCATTAAAGCCAGATGCTGGCATATACAGTACTTCCTGGAATATCTGTTTTTTCAGTTTGGCTCCTAAGTGCCTAATGAAATGTCTGTCCACCTCAGGTATTTCAAGGTGTTGATTCAAGAGATGGATCTGAAGCTTGATCTGGGCTTCCTGTATGCCATCCTGGACCTGTTAACCCCTGAGAACGCCAGCATCATGAGCTCAGAACAGGAGGTCAGATACATACATTCATGTACACACAGTTAACATACCCTGTGTTTTGTTCAGATTCATGTTCCTGTTTATTTGTGCTTGTTTTATTCCTCCAGGTGGAACTGTTTGAGAAGGACATAGAGTATATAAAGACAGAATTAAACTCTGACTCTGCCACTGACACCTCTCCCATCAGCCTCTATGAGTACTTCCACATTTCCCCCATCAAGGTGTGTGAAATTGGTTGTTTCATAATTATAGCGACAAATTTCTTAATTGGTCACAACATTGTCTTCTCCATCAACAACACCCTAAGTGATTGAAAAAAGTAAAACTAGAAAATTAGATCTTTGATTAATTTACTGTCTAAAAAAACACAAGAATAAAACAACATAAAAATATTCAAATTCACAAAATACGTACAAGGTATATTTCTGTTGTGAGTTTAATAATGCAATATCGGTCATGGTTAGTTATGTTTTTGCGTTTGCAGCTGCACCTGAGTTTCTCTCTGAGCACAGGAGGAGAAGATGGCCTGAAGGCGCAGAGAGATAAAGAACTCATCCCTGTCCAGTCCCTCAACCTGCTGCTGAAGAGTATCGGAGCAACTCTGACTGATGTGCAGGATGTTGTCTTCAAGTATGAACACACAAAATGGCCCCTAGACAACACATAAATCACACACAGTAGCGTTCATTTATTTTGCTTGAGTTGTTCTTGGAGGAATTCCTGCTACTTGAATGATTTATACATCATTTATTTCAGGCTGGCCTTCTTTGAGCTGACTTTCCAGTTCTGCACCACTCAGCAGCTACAGTGGGAGGTGATCAGACATTATTCAAAGCAGGTAACTGAATTCAATTCAATTCAGTTTTATTTATATAGCGCCAAATCCTAGCAGAGGTTATCTCAGGGCACTTTTCATATAGAGCAGGTCTAGATCATACTCTTTATAGTTATATTTACAGAAACCCAACACAGTAGACATATAACAAAGATGTGTAACAATAATGAGACTAATAATAAAACTAATAATTATAATAATAAGGTGAATAATAATACTAATAAAACTAAATATAATAACAGATGACAATCATAATATTTGAAGCAGTGGGTGTTGAGCAGGATCATGGAGGCAGTAGGTGGTTTGCAGTCACAGATCCAGACTCCAGAGGCAGAAATACCTGTGACAGGAAGAGAGAGGAGAGAGATGTGAAAGCACAAAACTACAGGAGACAGAAGAAGTCAAGTTAGTAACGAGCATTGATGGGATTGAAGAGTACAGATGGGGAGGAAGAGGAGGAGAGAGGAGCTCGGTGCAACATGGGAAGTCCCAGGCAGTCTTGGCCTATAGCAGCATAACTAGGCGGCTGGTTCAAGCCTTGAACCAGCCGTAACTATAAGCTTTATCAAAAAAGAGAGGTTTTAATTCTACTCTCAAACGTGGAGAGGGTGTCTGCCTCCCGGCCCCAAACTGGAAGATGGTTCCACAGCTGAGGAGCCTCTGCCTCCCATTCTACTTTTGGAGACTCTAGGAACCACAAGTAAGCCTGCGTTCTGGGAACGCAGTGTTGTAGTGGGGTAATAGGGCACTATGAGCTCTTTCAGATATAACGGTGCCTGACCATTAAGGGCTTTGTAGGTGACGGGGAGGATTTTTAAATTTTACTCTGGATTTTACAGGGAGCCATCGCAGAGAAGCTAACACAGGAGAAATATGATCTCTTTTCCTAGTTCCTGTCAGTACTGACGCTGCAGCAATGTGGATCAGATGGAGAGTATTTAGAGATTTGTTAGGACAGCCTGATAATAAGGAATTACAATAATCCAGCCTAGAAGTAACAAAAGCACCGACTAGTTTTTCTGCATCATTTTGAGACAGGATGTGCCTAATTTTTGCAATGTTATGTAGGTGAAAAAAGTTAGTCCTTGAAGTTTGTTTTGTGTGTGAGTTAAAGGACATATCCTGATCAAAGAGAACTCTGAGATTCCTAAGAGTGGTGCTGGAGAACAGGGCAATGGCATCTAGAGAAGTCTGAGGTTAACAGCAGAAATTTGCTGGTCATCCAGGTCTTTATGTCCTTAAGGCATGCTTGAGTAAAATTTGGTATCATTTGCATAACACTGGTCATAACTTTCACCAGTGCTGTCTCTGTGCTATGATGCATTCTAAATCCTGACTGAAAATCCTCAAATAAACTATTATTATGTAAAAAGTCACGCAACTGGTTGGCGACAGCTTTCTTAAAGATCTTAGAGAGATAGGGGAGGTAAGATATTTTTCTATAGTTGGCTAAAACATCTCGATCAAAAGTAGGCTTTTTAAGAAGAGTTTTAATTACAGCTGTTTTAAAAGACTGCGGTACATAGCCTGTTAATAAAGACATATTGATTATATGTAGTAAAGAAAGTAAAGTTCCTTAAGCAGCCTAGTTGGGATGGGGTCTAAGAGACAGGTTGATGCTTTAGATGAAGACATTGTGGCTGTTAGTTGGCGAAGGTCGATGGGAGAAAAACTGTCTTAAGTATATATCAGGTTTTACAGCTGTTTCTAAGGTTCTTGTGGTTGAAGATAAATCAGAGCCGGTTGAGGGCGGGAGGTGGTGAATTTTGTCTCTAATAGTCAGAATTTTATCATTAAAGAGAATACGAGGATCAGTGGAGCTATGACTCTCTGTCACAGCTCCATTGATTCAATTAACGCACTCCATGAATGCACATATGCACGACCCCAATGGCATAATAACCCGGGAACCGCAGAAGTGACTAGTTGTGTATTTTCCGTGTGATTTATGTTTTCCTTCAGGGCATTAAGTATTAATAATTGTACAGTATGAAAACACAGCAAACCAGGCGCTGGCACTCAGGTTTCTATTCCTATGTTTTTCAGGCTATTAAACAGATGTATGTGCTGGTGCTGGGCCTGGACGTGCTTGGAAATCCCTTTGGGCTAATCAGAGGACTGTCAGAGGGAGTGGAGGCCTTCTTCTATGAGCCCTATCAGGTAGGAATGTAATGCATCTACTGAGGAGCAGTATAACAATGTTTCAGTGCTGTTGCATAAAAAAAAAAAGTTCGGGTTTGGTGCTCATAATTTCAGGTGAACATTTACATGAGACTTTATTTTTCAGTATGTTTACGGAGTCCAGCGCTTGCTAGCAGCTGTTGAAAACCTATGGAATATTTCAGATGTGTAGTCCATAAAACTATCAGCATTAGGTTTAGGTCAACATTTACAGTGTGGCTCTTTTTAGATCCCCAGCGGTGTTGACAGTGTGTTTGTTTCTTTTTCATGTGTAACTGTTTTGTGCGGGGTTTTCCAGGGAGCCATCCAGGGGCCAGAGGAATTTGTTGAAGGAATGGCTCTTGGGGTGAAGGCTCTGGTTGGAGGAGCTGTAGGTAAGCACAGAATTAGTCTAAATGTCATATCTCTGTACAATGGGGTGTGATCCCATTTAGTAGAATCTAGAATTGGGTAGAATGGGTTTTCTGTGGATGTTATAGATACAGCTGCACATACACATTATGTTGGTCCCATTTTTGGGGTTTAGTTTAGGTTTTCCTTCGACAAAACTCTGTTATTCTTATGTACAGTATAAACAGAATGTATAGGTAGGAAGAGTAACATAATAACAGTTTTCCCAAAAAAAGACCTCAAGAACCAATAGATGTTTCGTACAATATAGCAACCTGTAAAGATTCATATCTGTCGTCCAGGGGGTATAGCAGGTGCGGCCTCCAGGATAACAGGGGCCATGGCAAAGGGTGTCGCTGCCATAACGATGGATGAGGAATACCAGCAGAAGAGACGAGAAGCTATGAACAAACAACCCAGTGGCCTGAGAGAGGGGCTGACCAGGGGTGGAAAAGGACTGGTGTCTGTATGTAGAAAATTTAGTGTTTGTACCAAAAAAAATAAAAAATTCATGCATATCAGCAGAAAACATACCTTTGACAAGAGCCTATTAAGAAATTGTTAAACTAGTAACAATAGTCCAGTAAATTGGCCTGAAATTGACCACTGGCCACAGGGAATTCTGCCATAATGAGCGACTTACTGCTGTTTGGTGACATTGTTGTGTTTTCTTTTCAGGGGTTTGTCAGTGGGATCACAGGGATTGTTACCAAACCTATTAAAGGTATGATGAGTTTGATCCCCTCTGAAAATTTAATGGTGCAATTATTTTGACCAAATGAGTGGCATAAAATATAGAAATGGTATAAAATATAATAGAATACTGAATAATTATCTGTCCTCCTCTGGATTTTCAGAGTAATCATATCCATTTCCGTAAATGTGATGATGTTTGGCGATGTGTCATTTTGCAGGAGCCCAGAAGGAGGGTGCGGCAGGCTTCTTTAAGGGTTTTGGGAAAGGTCTGGTTGGTGCAGTAGCCAGACCTACAGGGGGCATTATTGACATGGCCAGCAGTACATTCCAAGGGATCAAGAGGTATGGTTATTTTTATACGTACAGTATGTATTCCCGTGACTGTGCCACAGTCGTGTGCATGTGACAATGTCTTTACAACACCAGTGTATATGCAGATAGATGAGTGAAAGTGGTTTTAGAACATTTAAGAGCTTCAGCTGGTCGTCAGGCCATGGAAGAAGCACTTTTTGTCTGTGCTCACATGTACATATGAGTGTGTTTGCATGCTGCAGTCATACTGCTTGTATGCATCCACGCAGTATGCTGCCCCGTTTTTTTGTTTGCGTGCGTTAGGAAGCTGTGTCTCAAAATGCATTTCTGTATCTTGTCTTGTTTTTAGGGCGGCTGAGACTTCCCAAGATGTAGAATCTCTACGTCCTCCTCGCTTCATCCACGAGGATGGAGTCATACGACCATATAAGGAGAGGGAAGGCGTCGGCAGTCAGATGCTCCAGGTAAATGACACCAGTTGATGACGCAAAAATCCCTGCGTCATTAGCTCTCCATAGTCAGTCCTTGGCAAATAACAGTTGGTTAATATTTTTCATTTAACCGAGATGAGGAAAACTCTGTTTAAGATTTACTTTAATGCAACTGGATCTCGTATCATTATCATTTTTATTGTTATTATTATTATTTGCCATTTCTGGGACTTACTAGTGAGTTAAGTACACAATATGCGCTGTAAACAAGGACTTCAAACCCGAGGAGTTGTGCGTTGATGTGTGTGCATACATGTAGCCACCACATGCAGACAGCTATTCATTTCTTACAGGAAAACATCCGCTATGCTTTATTTTAATTATCCTGAAGTGTCATAGAAAGCAATACAGCTCACTTCCGTGTGATTAACCTGAATGCGATTCAGAGCCGGTGTGTCAGTGGCTTGGTTTTCTCATATTTGTAGATTTTAGTGAAGCTTTAAATTTTTTCAGTTTTGCTTTGTCTACACTACGAGCTTTAAGCTGTGGGTCACTTTTTTGTGCTGACATTATCTCACAGTCCTGCTGGATGGAGTGGGTTGAAGTTTCCGCTTGCGAGTCTCAGGTCAGAGCTGTACCATTTAGCTAATCGATCCTATGTGTAGGATTTTCCCTAAAATGTACAGACAGGTGACAAATTAAAGTGCCTCAGTGAAGTTTGGAGCCACAGCGAGCCACCAGAACAGCTTCAGTGCTCCTTTGTAAAGATTCTACAAATCTCTGAATTCTGCCAAACGTTATCCCCTCATTTGGTGTTTTGAGGATGGTGGTGGAGAGCGCTGTGCAGCTGGTGACTGTGAGGGCAATAGCATATGATTCACATCATTCACATCACATCAAACCATTCACTGACACCCCCCCCCCCATGCTCTGTGTAGAAGCATTTGCATTTGTTATGTTTCTTCCCTCATTTTATTCTTCTTTTTCCCCCCTTTAATTTGTCACTCATCTGTATCGTAGCACTGTATCGTGGTAACTTTGAGGAAACCTAAAAGATCACAACGAGCCTGGCTAATCACAGTGAGCCTGTGCCACTGGATCCATACCATACAGTAGCCGTCTGGGTAGAAACAGGCTTTGGTTCTCTCTGCTGTGACCTTGACTCTTCTCTCTTGTCGTGTCCACAGAGGAGATGGGCCTACAGTGAATGGCGTAGAACTGGCTCAGAGGATGAGGGTGATGAGGAAAATGGCTAGAAGTGACGTCTGTAGTCTGTGCTGCACTTTGTTTTCTGCCTGCTGTCTGTCAGTTAGAAGTTCACTTCTGGAAGATTTAAACAACCCAAAGAAAGGCCCTTGAGTAACTTAAGAAATGTGTTTCCATGTATTTTATATTTTTAGCTCTTTAATAACCTGGTGTCTGTTTTCTTTATTTTTTGAGTATCTTTATCTTTCATTATTTAACTCCATCTCTTCTACGTTTTACCTTACTCTTTTCTTTCATCATTTTCTCACAACCAACAAAAGAAACCTTTCTTGTCATTGTTTAGACATTCATTAATTCCTCATACTTAGAGATTTTTTTTCCAAGTGTCTGTTTTCTTCATTATTGAATGATTGTTTTCTCATTCTGTCATTCACTGCCCTCAATAAAATGTTTTAAACTTCCACCTGCCATTTTCTTTGTTTCATCCCATCTATCCTCACTACCTCACAACATTTTCCACTTCCATTAGAGTTACGTTTTGTGCAGGTATTTTGCAGAGGACCATGGTAGCTCATGCTTATTTACAGTAGGCATTTGGAACATAGATGTCTTGGTATTCATTTCTTAGTTTAATTCACACATCGAGTTGTTTTTGCCTAGCTGTATGTTTAAATATACAACTTTTTTTTTTTTCTGTATCCTTTCAGAAAATTGAGAATGGACGTTTTGCCAAGTACAGATATTTTGCTCATGCCAAGGTCAATGATTCCGACTTTCTCATGATAACCAAGAGGTGGGTGTTTTTTTTGGCTTCTGACTGAATACGAAATGGGTGTATATCTTATTTCGTTATTGTAAAAATGGATATAATGTTCCTGTGCTCTTTATTAAAAGCTGTTAAAACAAACTAGCTACAGTATCCATACCAGTAATGGGAACAGTGTGCATTTAGCCACACTGAACAGTGTTAGACAGCTTATCTAACCACCAGTGTACTGTATCCTTCCCCTATGGCGTCTGACAAGGAGATATTAATGGCTCCTTTTAACCCCGTCTTTGTGATTTCTGCTCCAGGGGCATATTTTTTGTGACCAAAGGCACATTTGGCCAGCTGACCTGTGAATGGCAGTATCTGTTTGAAGAGTTCACCAAGGAGCCGATGATTGTAGAGGACCGTCGCCTTCGCATTGAAGCCAAGGTACAAAAGTAAACTCCAAATCAAAATCCAAATCAGACCCTACAGTGCCTTTTTTTCCCCCTAATGAAACAAATGTTTTTAATAATTTCTCACAGGTTTTACACAGTTATTTAGCAGATTATTGCATTAAACCTTGTTTTGTATACTACAGGAGAGAGTAAAGTCAGTCTTCCATGCCAAGGAGTTTGGGAAGATCATAAACTTCAAAACTCCTGAAATAGCCAAGGTGAGTTCATGATTTGGACTAACACATGCTCCTATTTACATATTTTATATAAATCTCCATTTTTAAAGTGAATTTATTTCAGAAATGTCCAACTGTTATCTGCTATCTTAATATAAACAATCTGAACTACCTTGTTTTACTCAAACGCATGTTCCCTGTGGAATCCAGGCCAAAGATATGAGGCCAACATGGAGTCCCAGTAAATGATTGTGCTAAAATCTGCTGTAACTTTCAGTTCTTATTTCATTTCAGTGGGTTCTTGCCAAACTGGAGGATGCAAGAGAGAGTTTACCTAAATACTGAATCATCAAGAAGAGCGAGGAATGATAAGGATTAAAAAAAAACGCACACACACACACACACACACACACACACACACACACACACACACACACACACACACACACACACAAAGTCTGTGTGTGTGTCAGTGCCTTTGTTCTTTACTGCATGCTAGTTTTGTTTACCTCCATATGTGAACAGTGCTAAAAACACACGCTGTATGTTGAATGTTGGATAAAAGACTGAGTGCGTATTTTGTATGTGTGCATGCTAACAGAATTGCTATAAATGGACAGCTGACTTACATTAATATACCACAGATGCTCAGAATGCATTGAACCAAACTTTGTCTCACTCTCTTTGCTCTGATTGCACTCATCCTTTTGGACACATATAATGGATTTTTAATGATTAATTTTATTTAAACTCCTTATTTAAAGTCCTGAGTTTACAAACCCATCATGTAATATCTGCTTGAGTCTAAACTGCAGATGAAATTAGAACATTTTCCATTTCCAAAGCCTTTAGTTTCCCATAGTTCTGCTCGCCACACTCGGTCAAATACACATTAAGTCACTCATTTCCTTCAGTTTCACTGAACATATTTCAAGTTGTATTTGGCTGCAGAAATGTCATTGTTAAACTGCAGTTGTTAGTGATAGAAAACAGCTTGAATGATATTAAGGACAAATTAACCATAATTGCTGTAGCACATTTAATGTACACTGCTCATTTTACTGTATCATCTAAAAGGGATACTAATTTAAATTTTGAGTATGGCTTCATAATACACACCATTAAAAATGTGCATCATTAAAACGCCTGTTTTCTTTTTGTTTCTCTACATCTTTCCTTTTTATACATTTCTGCGAGATAAAGACTGTTTAATGTGGGATTTAGAGACGCATGCTATTTTTATACTGTACTTAAATGTATCAATCTGCTGTATATTGATCTCATATAATATTCTATCTGTATATATCCATCCTCACACAACACTCTGTATTATGGCATTGCAGACAGTAATTCTGTGATTTTTATGTTTTTATACCACACATATGCAATGTCAACTATGTTGATGAATTATGCAGAGAAAAGTATATTTAAAAGAAATGAATGATAATTATTATCAGCTGCTGTTTACTCTGAAATATATTTTAAAGGTTTGCTTTTGGTTTTGGGGTGCATTGCAGTTTAATATGACTAAATATTTATGTTGCCATTAATGTTTGTCATTTATGTGTTTGGGGAGCAAAATGTTCACTGGAGTGGCTTAATTCTTTCCCCCTATTGTTTTCAAAAAAATAAAATATGTGTTTCAAATTTAAGTGCTCTCTTCTTTTATTTCTTGTACCGAGAAAATTTCAAACATGCAAATTGCACTTTTTATTACATACCTATTATTGCTTATTGAAAATCACATTACATAAGTATAATTTCCATCTCACCTGAGAAGAAACGGTTAAGTAAGGTTTTATAAAAGCACAACTCAGATTATTTACATCTAACACAAGGTCAGCTCAGTGGCTCTGCTGACTGTCCTGAGTAAATAAGGCACTTGAAGGCAAAAGCAGACACAGGTGGCTCAGTGTTGTTAGGAGAAGGGGGGGGGGGCATTTCTACACAATATAAAATCATAAGAGGCTAAAGGGAACTCTCACTATTTATCAATCAAAGCACTCAAAGCTACATGGAAACAGGATCTAAGAAAGAATAAAAAGTCGTCCACATAATGGGTCTGTGGTGTAACTTTCCACTAATTTTCACATTCTCCTTTCTGCAGGAAGGTATCATTCACTGCATTTCACAGTAAAGACTACTAGATGGGTATCTCTGTAACAACATGTTCGGACTCTCTTTGGCTGGATCTGTATAGGCACGTAAGACCTCGCTTGTTTGAAATGAAAATATTTAAATCTGAAAAGTTTAAAAAAAAAAAATGTAATTCTTATTTTGGCTGTCCTCATGTCTTTCCTTCTATCCTCTTGTATCCCTTTGTCTCCTCTCCTGCTCTCCTCTTCCTTGTTACACCAGATTGAACTCCTTGAGGTTGTGTCTCAGGATGGTGTCTTTGACGGCCACAAAGACGAAGCGGATGTTTTCAGTGTCTGTGGCACAGGTGAAGTGAGGGTACAGCGTCTTGTCCTTGTCCGGGTTTTGTGCTTGGTACATTTTCAGGATGAATTCTTGAGCTGCTACGTGATCCTGCTGAGGTCCTGCAAATTCAGGGTCAATATTATTTCAATGTCTTGTCAGTAAACTCGGCATATAAATGATTAGTATTATTTGTTTAAGAAGAAAAGAAAACGGTCAAGCCTGTTCTCTAAAGGTTTAAAAAATATGATGAAAGACCAAAAAAAACTAATCCTTGTCTAGAGAAGGCCTGTCATTGCACAAGGAATCTTTTCAAAAACCTGTTTTTCCAGAGTGTATTGGAGGGTTGCTAGCCTATGAATACACATTTCCAGTGTTTTATATGACACATTTTATACTTGATTTGCCAGATACATCACAAGTTTATCACAACATAAATATTACCTCTGGTCTCTGCTTCTTCTGGTGATTGTACAAGTGAAGGTCTTACGATACAGTACATTGATTTTTCCTGTTAACTTTTAATCTAGATCCAAATGAGCAAATACAAAAAATCCAACAGTGTAATATTAATACTCTAATAGTTCTTGTGCCATAAATGTTCTTTCTACCGTCCTTTTAGACCTAAATGCAAAAACAATTTCACCAGTTTTTGCGTGTGCACACAATTGAGACTTGAATCTGCCAATCAGATTGAAACAGTTCAGATTCAGACTGTAGGTATGACCCGAGACCTACCTACATATGTATCCAAGATGATTATGATGCAAACGGACTAACCAACCTGTAAATTCAGGGAAGTAGGTGACTAAGTGAGAGTACACGATCTTCTCCTTGAGAATGTCGGTCTTGTTGAGGAAGAGGATGATAGAGGAGCGCTGGAACCAGGGGTAGGTGATGATGGTTTTGAACAGAGCCTTGCTCTCCTCCATACGGTTCTGAAATAACATTTCAGCGCATAAAGACGCAACACTGACGAAATATTTTAAGGGATCAAAGTCCGGAGCAGGATCTGCCTCTGATCTGAGCACTCACCTCGTTGTTGCACTCAGCCAGGACCTGGTCGTACTCACTGAGCGCCACCAGGAAGATAATGGAGGTGACGTTCTCGAAGCAGTGGATCCACTTCCTCCGCTCTGACCTCTGACCCCCCACATCCACCATCCTGCCACAAGAACAGCCAATCCCAACAACAGAAGAGGCATGCCACGTCACAAGCCACCTGTGATGCCAGTTCCAGTGTACCCTACTTAAAGGTATCACCCGTTCTCTTGGTATGTTGTATCTCACCTGAAAATGACATTCTCCATGTCAAATGGGTATTCAATGATTCCCGTGGTTGGCACTCGGACCCTGAGGATGTCCTGAAGGTCGGGCACATAAGAGGGCTGTGAAATTCGATCCAGGTCACTGAGATAGCTGAGAAGAATGGGCAGGGAAAAAAAGATAAAATATCAGAATTTGTCGATTTTTGTGGCTATTTCAACAGATAGAAAATATACTAACTCTGTCTGTGAATTTAAGAGAATACGAGAAACCTGATTTATACCAAACATGTCAAATCCAATACTATAGCCTTGCAAAAGACAGACCCTATTCTGTGGTGCTGAGGCATTATATACATAGTAAAGTGTTTCTGTTAATTTGTCTATCCTCTATGATATCTGTGGTGTCCATGTGGCAGAGCTGCAGAGAGCAGAATCTCTGCGTGCATGTTACTGAACAACAAAAAAAAAGCTCTACGTCTAATGCTTACTATTTGGTGGAGTCCGACAGCTGGTACTCCCTGCGTCGGTCGTAGCACTCCTGTATTCCTCCGTCGCTCCACAGACTCTTGAGGGCTGTCACATAGCTTTCCTCTAACTCCTCCACCTTATCTACCTCCACCTCCAGGACTGAGTTGGCATGGTTCTGCGAACACACAGGCAAGAAGGAAGACAGTCAAGACAGTTAGGAAAGGGTCCATCCCCACGCGTCCCCTGCTTCTCTGAACGTTGTGGAAACAGATCAAGGAGAGGAGAAGAAACGGGAAAAAAGTTTACATTTGATTTAATTTTTATATTAGATAACCTTCCTGCACATCAGGCAACCAAGTCTGTCTCTTAGAAATTACATTTATACCCTGATATTTTATTGTTTTATGAACAGAAGTCGTCTGTATACTGAGCATGTTTTATTTATAGTAAAAAAAAACTTTGCATATGTAGCATGTAACATTTTTTTAAAGATATTTTTAAAAACTTAAACATTTTGAAAACTGTAAAATCACAACTATTTCAATGAAAAAGGCACAAAAAAATCACTTGACATGCAAACAGACTGTATTTTAGTTTGATTTCTTACATTTATCTGCTGTATTTGCATTTGCAATATTTTCTACAACCTAGAAATGTTTTACAATAACATTTTGATGCTTATCACTAAAGAGTTGTACAATTTTTTACAGGCGCCTGGTAGCAGGTAGCAGACAGAGTCTGTTTGTGTCTCTACCTGGTTCTGGGGATCAGAGAGAGATATACTGAGTGCCTCCATGGCTCGGATCATCGTCTGCATGGACGTGTGGATGTTCTGGTAGACCAGCTTGGCGTAGCTCCTCTTGTCCTCAGCTGTGTATCCTCCTCCGTGGATAATCCTCATTTGTTTGATAAAGGTGCTCTTTCCACTCTCTCCAGTACCTGTTGGACCCAGCAGCGGTTAAATCCAATAAGATCGTTCTATGTGTGCATACTTTTAGCATAACCACATCTTAACATGCTGATCAATGCTATGACATTGAGTTACGTTATGTTTCGTCTGTTTGCAAGTAATTGTGCTAATGTCCCGGCCGATTTGTCAGCAGTATTGTCAGTGCAGAGTTTTGATTGCATTATGTTTTTGGATATGAAAGAGGATCTTGTGGACAGCTAAAGGAAGAGGAAACGGAGTGAATTGCATTTCTGAAGTCGGACAACAGGCTTAATCATATATCATTAAGGTTACAGTATCTGGATCTAGAAATATTAAGTGAAAAATAATAAGTAAACAATAAGTATAATTAGTAAGAGTCGCAAAATCTCAATTTCAGAATGCTAGTAGACATCCAGTATTTCAAGTGTAGATAAAGTAAAACTCAACTATCATCAGCAAAATGTATTAATTCTATGAAAGTAATGTTATTCATTATGCAGGCAGATTTTATTATTAGAGCATTATTACTGAAATGTTAATGTGTGAGGATCACTTTGGTGCCGTTCATTTATACTGTAACTGTGGAGTAGTTCATATCATAGAGAGATCATATTTGATAAAATGTACGGATTTACAAGTATCTATATATACATATATTAATCTGAAATCTAGAAATCTAATATTTCCATCTGAAATTTGTGAAGTAGAAGAATAAAGTAGCATCAGTACAATGTCAATGGTCAAGTAAAGTACAGGTACCTCAGAATTGTATTTAAGTGCAGGACTTGAGTAAACGTACTCACTAACGTTCCACCAGTGCTCAACATAAACACTGTATATGTGAGCTGACAGCTCGAACTAGCAGTTTTATTACAACACTTGTATGTTTGCTTTTTACTAAGAGTCAACATTAAGGTATTAAATGAACAAGCAAACAGTTGCTATTACTAACTTGTCTGATAAACAGGCAAACTGAACAATTTGAATGTATATTTGACTGCCAAAAGGAAGCCTGTGAACATCTGGGTGCTGCGAGTGAAAGACCTCCTCCCCGCTGCATTTGGCCAACATCCCTAAAATGACAGATGCTTCCATACAGAGACTGAAACATTCGAGTCGGGTAGCCGAGAATGGAAAGAAAGTATACATGCTAGTTGACCGTAGGTATTCAAAGAAACTGTGTGTACCAAAGATACAGAAGCACTTGTACTCACACAGACACACACTCCCAGTCTGTCACGTTCTTCTTCAATTCTTACAGCACAAAATCCTAATTTTCTCTTTCAGACCACATGATGTTGAATCTATTTGTTTAACAAATTAGTGTTTGTTAACAGACCTGAATATTGGAAGTTGCCCTGTTCGCGTTTGAGAGTGTGTGTGTGTGTGTGTGTGTGTGTGTGTGTGTGTGTGAGTGAGTATACACCTGCATCTGTGTCTCTCCTTCTCGCCAAGGTGTGTTAAAGCGCTGCAATGCATCTGGGTGATGTCAGCAGTTTTCTGGTTTCCTGGCTGTTTTTGCATGGAATCTTGAATACTTGAGTCTTTACATCTTAGCAAAAACAGGGCTTAGACAAATTGTCTGCATTTGAATGCATCTTGTTTACAAGTCAAGTTTCCTGGCGATGAGGGGGGTTCGGGCAAGACAGGCAGGAAAACACTGCCATGGAGGCAAATCATGATCCTGCCCATCTGCTGTGTTTTACTTGTTCAGAAGGTCGGCGTCAAATGAGCTCAGAGGTCTCACTCTTTTATCACATTTATGCATCGACATAGACTCTAATGTTGTCACGTTTGCTTCTCTCCTACTCTCTGTGCTAACATATACAGAATTTAATACAGCCAAATTCCTGATAAAGCTGTTCTCATTTACATGTTTTCTGTTTAATTAAGACTACGTGTTAACCAGCAGTCACTTCCAAGCCATTTCCAAGCTGCTGCTCTGCGCTGCTAAAATACTGAGTTATTATAAGCCCCACCTCGCGCTCGCAGGGCAATACTGGCGACGTTCTTCTACAGAGAGTAGCCAAGGTTTGTCCAAGAAGTCACTAGATTTGTTGCTCGGTACTTTTTTTGAGAAAAGTAGTTAAAAAACAGGGACAAAGGCGCTAGGTTTGCAACTCTGTCTGTAAACGCAATAGAAACTGTTTGTGCCAATCACTTTGAAAGAGCAATGGCCAATGGTGTAACTTCAGCACTTAGTCAGCCAGTCAGTCAGTCAGTAACTTGATCAGTCACAGTTACTCTCATTTATAGGGCTGCCCCCCCCACTGTTGCAGTCCAGCCATAAAAAAAATAAATAAATAAAAGACCCATGAATGACTAGGTCAATCCGTTCATGTCTAAATGAAGTTAATCTTTGAACGTTTTTACTGGATTTTTGGCAGACCACCTGCATTACAAACTGGGAGTGAGGAGTTTAAAATATATAGGCATTTACCCTGCATTGATGGTCTAACAAAGAGATACTATAAAGTTGCATCATGGGAATTGTAGTGTGTAGTGTTTTGGAGCTTGACCCGAACTAGGAACTAAAAGTCCAGATATCTCGGCCTGTGCTGTGTGTGAACAACTAAATTACTGGAGTAAGTGATTTTTAAATTTGCTTATCAACGGGGATTCACTGAAAAAGATACTGTAGCTATGCTAAAACACACTGCTTTTGTAGTTATTTAAGTTTAATGAATTGTTTAGGCTGTATTTTGGGGGTGTTTGTTTCTGTATATGAATATGATAAGCATTATATGTGAATACATGCTTATTTGCTTACATCTGTGTCTCGTGCACATCTGTATGTGTATGTCTGGGTAGGACAGTGTCGGGTTTTACTGTTTTGCTGGGGACGATAAATGCTGACCACAGATGTCTGTACACACAAACACACAAACACACACAAACACACACAGACAGTCAGGACACATGAGACACTCACACATATACAAACTTGACCATAAACCTCACACCTACACACACTTCCCTGCTGGGGGAGCTTAGTGACATGACACGGTGCCGGCCCACTCAATGTGGTGTTATTGTCACAGATTTAAGAACCACTATCACCAGTCACACTCTGCCCTCTCACTTTTTTAAATCTTTCTTTTTTTTTTTTTTTTTTTATTTGCAAAAGGAGAACGTAGGACACAATAGAAGAACTACAACAAATTGATTTTTTGAAGTACAAACTGTATGTTGATCTTGTTGTATGTTGTGTGTTGATCTTCCTGTCTACTTCGCTCCCACTCGTCCTCTCTGCGGATCTGACTGTGACCATCCTAATGAAGTCCACTGAGACCTCTGAGTCACTCTGATCAGGTAAATAAATGCTAAAAAAAAAAAAGGACTCAACATCGATTCGCTGATATTATGCCTTACATATCTAGAGGGTAAGATACAAGATACACAACAAACCGTGTAATTTGAACAGAATTATTACTAATCACAAATGCTCATCATTTTAAGTTCTGAGTTACACTTTTTATCTTAATGGTGAGTTTTGACGACTGAGTCGTCTTTTTCCTGGTGACCTGTTACACCTGTTCCCGCTTAGTGCCTCAGCTCATCAGACAGCTCTTACAGTAACTGCGTAAACCTGGGCAGCAGTTAACTGGAGCAGCATGTACTCTACCAGAATCCATGTAATGATCAGTGTTAATGTCTGCCACCTCTCTCAGATCTTATCCGTCCATGATGCGTTGGCCATCTACTGTACAGTGAGCTGAGAAGGGAATTTTCTAAATTAATTAAATGGATTTATAATGAATGTTGGTTTAGCCTCTATGGGCAGCAACCCTGACACTCTCTTTTGCAAGAAAGCCCCTTCGAAGAGAGCGGTGGAGGCACAGCTATGGCTCATAACCTGCTCAGGGGTGGATTTGCATGGTTTTTGCATGAGGTGCGCCCGCAGCAGCTAGTTATGGCTGATTTATGGCTTTCAAACACACCACTGACCGAGGCCTTGACAGTGTCTCTGAAGTGCTCCCACCCTGCAGCAGCAAAATTGGTGTCGTCCAAGGCACCGACAGATGCTCCTGGGATTCCATGTGGCAACGCTCTGTTTCCTCTTTCACTTGATCTGTCGGCCGTTTTCCAGAGCTACACGGGTTCACTTGGGACACAGGAGCGTGACGCTTAAAGAAAAATACCTGGGCTCAACGCCCGACGCTCTTTCCCAGGCGTCATCACACCGGCTGAAGTGTCCTAGAGGAAGTCAGTGAACTCAAGGAAGTGACATAATGCCACACTGTTTAATCATCACCACCGTGAAGCAGGATTATGGCACTGAGAAATACAACGGCCAGATAGGCTTACTGACACTGTCTATCGGCTACACCTATAATGTACACACTGACAACTGTTAATATTGTTTGTTCTCCTTTACTCTCTCTTCCTGGTTATGCTCACATGAGGCTGGAGTGTATCCCACCAGAGGACGAGAAACACACGTCTCCAGTCTGTCGTGGAGCAAACACAAAAATCCTCCAAGGCACAACTCCCTGGAGAGAGAATTCAACTGGGAATGCATGTGCTGCCAGTAGCGACTTTCGGTTTCTGGGTACATTTATTGTGGAGACGAAACGCAGTGCCATCTTAAACTGACAAATCTCTCTCCGCGTGTGACTGTTTTCGGTGATTCTGTGCCAGGTGCAGTAGACGAAGGATGAAAACGGTTCACAGTGCGTAAAATCCATGGCACGACTAGGGTACGCATCTGTGCGCATCCTGAATGATCGGGGGGAAGCCAGCGCGCCACATCCGGAGACAAGAAAGAGGAGCGAGGGGGAAAGGAAATGTCGAGGACAATTAGATATGAAACTTGTGCCCCCTCACACTGTTCAAGACTGGACTCCTTGATGCATCTTACAATACGGAGCACGGATATTCGAACCATTCCCTCCCCGTAGTTTATGTGTCTGCTAGAACTGAAGTCCAGATTAGTGGACATGCCGCGGAGCCCTGTCCCACCTGCCCGTGACACCTGCGTGCCCAGGTGTGGTCAGGAAGCAGTAATGGCACATTAAGAGCCATCCTTGACGAAGTCACTGACCCCCAGTCATTGCCACTAGGCATATACACCAAAAAAAACCAAAAAAAAAAACCCAAACAGCAAAATTACCAGTATGAATGATTCCATTTGTGGAACATTTTTAAGAGCTTTGAAAGATCATTCTTTTAATGGCATTCTGGCCGGAAAGGCACAGGAAGGATAGGGGTGGGTCTCATCCCATTAAGACCACATCCTCCTAGTCTACCATCTATCACTTTGTGGCGAGGGCCGCTAAGAGTGCGTGAAGCCCTTGTGCGTGACCCTCCAGACTCGATCCCTGGTGTGTGTGTGTGTGTGTGTGTGTGTGTGTGTGTGTGTGTGTGTGTGTGTGTGTGTGTGTGTGTGATGCTCACCTAACAGCAGCAGCTTCAGCTCCCTGCGCGAGTCCCTCTTGTCTCTCCGCAGCTGCTTCTCGATCTCCTCGTTGATCCTCTGGTTCTCCCTCTCCTCCGCCGACACGCAGCATCCCGCCATCGCGCCGCACGCACCGGTTCGCTCTCCGGCGAGCCCTCCGCTGTCAACGGGGAGACGCTGAAGCCCGCGGAGAGATGTCTGCACCGCTTCACCTCAGGAAATTCAGTGGGAGGAGGCGCGAAGCATCTTCAAGGGGGATGCTCTCTTCTTCCTCTCGGGTCCGAATGAGAGATGGCAGTTTGACCAGAGGGTTTTTTTTAAAACGAACAGTCCTGCGTCTGAAACACGGGAAAGTGCAGGGAACTTTGTTAAGGGATAACAAGCGCCGACCCCCCTCGGACGCGGTGCTGCGGTTGGTCTGGAGCTAGAGAGCACTCGTTGGACTTTATCCAGCAGTCCCGTGAGGGCGGGGCAACAGTTGCAAATAGAGAGGGATCAAATGGGAAGTTAACGTGGGAAGCGGAGTAGGGCTGTCTTTACCCCCCCCCCCCCCCACAGAGACGCATGTGACAGGATGAATGAAAAATGAACTAGGCGTGGAGGCGTAGGTAGGTTTCGATCACAGGAAAGCGGCGAAGCCATGGGCCTGGCTCAGGAATAGCCTGCTTGTAGTTCTTAACCCCCTCACACCTGCGCTACGACGAGCTCGAGACGTGAGGCGCCCTCCACAGTTCAGCGGCACCGCCGGGGACAGGGGACCCGAAGCGTCCGGCTCCGTTGCGTCCCCTGACGCCGCCATGCCTCGCAACGGCCACTAGGGGTCAGGAAGGCCAGCTGTGAGCGGGCGAGTATCTGGGTTGGGGTCCTGGCTTCACCTTCGAACCCCTTGTGATCTTGCAAGAGGTGCAAAGGTGTTTGAAGAGAAACGAAGGGCGGGTTGTTCACAGTTTTGGTTCGTGGCATCAGCAGTCATGTTGCAGGATGAAAAGTTCGACTGAGATATTGATGAGACGTTCAAAGGCGATGGGTCAATGAGGTGAGCTGGAGTTTCACACCCCAGTGCTCACTGTCATTATTACAAAACTCAAAAGAGAGAAAACTAAGTAAATTGGAGATGAGATTATTTATAAATAAACTCACAGAAATATATATCTATATATATATAAAAAATCATAAGAGATGAAAAGTACAAAAATGATCCCAACTAAATACAAAGCATGACCCTGTAGGAATAATCTGGTGGCTTTCCTTCAGCTGGTGAGGAAAACTATTCTCTATGCCCTGACCTTAACCAGTCCTTCCCATTCACACATTAAAAGATGTAAATGGATTAAGCCTGTTGAGTATCTGGTATAGCTGACCGTGACAAAATAACCCCGAGTGGAATTTGGGCTTTTTTTCGTGCAATTTAGTGTCTGTTTATCCACATTTTTGTCCTCCTTTTGAGCAAAGCTCTCAATACTTACATTTTTTCATCGGGGAGGATCTGTCGGTTGGTATTCATGTCAATGCAGCCGGATGCATTCCTCTACTATAAGGTCAAATAACTCAACTCCCAGTTAAAGTGAAGAATGTGGCCGATGATGACTTGTCTTCTTCCCCGTGATCTTATACAGATCATATAGAGTGTGTCCATCAATCCTTCAGATATAAGAAAGTAGTGAATTTCTGAAATGCGATGATTTTTCTTGGAAGTTGTTGCCTTAAAATATACTGTACAGTCGAACGCTGTCTTATGTCCAAATAAACTTTATTTATGGTGGTGTTAGGAGTTTTTAGACCAGAAAGTAAAGACAAGCCAGCTCCCTGCCAGCCAAGTTTTCATGTCTTTCTCAAAGTTTTCTGTTGTATCTCTTTTTTATTTTTGAGGGAGGGTTTTTTTTTTTGTGCACGTAAAAAATATAAATTACGATGATTATTAAGATAAAAAGGGGGGGGGGCTACAATAGATATCTAAGGGGGCAACTTCACCTCAAAAGTTTCTGGGCCATATGCCCCGGGCACATTCTATTGAACGTTATGATTCTGCTTCACGAGAGTCACATCTGTGTTCCCTTGAACTAAACTTTCAGCGTTTGACTGACGTTTGTAAAACAAACTGGTGTTCAGATACAACTTGCTTTAGGTCGTCTGGCAGAGCTTTATCCTCATGCCCTGATATATCAGTCACAGACCTGAACTTTGGTGGGTAGGAAAGATAAAGATTTAAAGGCATTAAATGAACCACAATATACAAATGATAGCTGTACCAAAATTACAGAAAATAAAAATCAGAGCCAGTATACTTTTGAAAAGAAACATGTTGTTTCATTCAGAAACATGTTGAAGGAGTGCGATTTTATGGATACATGAAACATTTTACACAATTATGATTGGAGATCATCATAATAACACTATTTCAAAATGAGTCATTAAACTTCATAACTGCAGGATTTGGAGGCAAAGAAATCCCGGAGTAGGCTAGCTGAAAGCAATCAGATGATGTGTCTGAGACTGGAGTAAAAGAGCAGTTTATGGAGTTGTTTTCTCACAATCTCGGCTCCGCAGTTCCTCAATATACTGTGTGTAATGCTGCGCTGCTCTTGAACATACTGCATGAAATTTGAACAGCGGCAGAGCTTTCCAACAATGTGTCAGCAAGTCAACACCAGCTGGAGTCTGTGCTCTCTTAAAGGGAAAATCCATTTTGAGTATAACTCACATGTGCCCTCTCACAGTAATGAGGTGAACACGAACAAATTGCTCGCAGAGCCTCGAAACAGTCCTTTGTGGCTCGCTCATATTTATCAGACAAAATCCAAAATATAATTTGCATTTTTACCAGTACAATAGTTTTAATGATCTTGGATTCACTATTAGTTGACACACTCTATGTTTTGTCACTTTCATCACTTTAAAATCATCATCGCTTTTTGAATTAGTTACTGAGGCTCACAAACAGAGATGGACAGTCTCTGCTCAGTGGGTTGGATGCAGCATGTGAATTGTTTATACAGTGATTTTCCCTTTAAGTAACAGGGACAGTGTAAATAGCCACTTTACAACAGCAGGGACACACGTTACTAATTACTGCAAGTCTACAACAAGTGATCATCAACACTGATAAGTTGAAACTATAGTCCAGCTTCAAAACATCTCTGGCAACAAGCAGAATCACACTGACACCATTTTAACATTCAGTAAAAATGCATGACGAGTTGGCCCCCAGTTTTTCTTAATTAGGCCCTGCTGTTGATAAGTGGTTATTGTAAGATCTTCATTTACTTGTAGTACACTGTGAATTGGACTGGAAATTAACTTGCTGAAGTGGTTGCTGCCTGCCAAAATCAACCATCCTCGTAAGCAAGTACACCGGCCAGCTGAAATATCTGAAAACAACAGGACCTCAGAGCAAGGGGTTGGTTACCTGCCAAAGTGGCTGGTAGATGCCAAACCATAGCCAAATACGGCGAAAACACTCCGCAGGTGGCTGGTGGTGGTTTTTGAGTCCAGATTGTGACACTTTGCAAGCACATTCTACACACTCTTGATGTGTAGGGAGAACTGCTGCTTAATCATGGGCAGGCAGATCGATGCATTATAATGCACTGTGGCATGGATTTTAAGACATGAATCTGATGTGACAATATTATGACGTCAATAGAAAGTCTGTTCTGATTACAGTTCACTCGTGATGTGCTTATAATGTCCTGTAAATGAAGTCATATTAGCTACATGAGCTGCACTTCAAAGCTGTTCCCAGGGCTTCTTCTAGCATAGAATAACAAAGAGAGACCACCAAGCCAAAACCAAACAATCCTGCAGCTGCACAATGGGACATTATTGGCTGCACTAGCTTCACTTCTCATAAAAACACAGGTGCCTTACATGGGACTTCAGAGGCACAGCTTATTCAATAAGGCAATATGTACATGTGAAGTGTTGTGTATTTTATCCTATGGTGTCATTTCATAAATAAAGTCTAAAATAATACTGTACATTCTAATGAAATGGTGGCAATCAAGATGGAAATGAAGTAAAAAAGAAATTAAAAAAGCACCTGTAAATATACCATCCCAATTAGGCCAAATGTTGGAGTCATTTTTTGCATGTCTGTGTACACTGGTCAGTCAGTGACTCTGACAGACTCTACAATACTCAGTTTCTATCAGGGTGGAGGTTCATTTCACGGGCTGTAACAGGTGATGGCGTTCCCATCTCTTAGCACAAACAATCGGATAACTACGTCTCTTCCTCAAAAAGATTTTTATACAAAAATCTGTGCCAAAGCAACACTTTACCTGCCTGCCACCCACCCACCTTGTTCTAGCACTATTTCTTAAATAAAAATTCAAAGGCGGTCGGTGGTGGGACGGGGAGTGTTCAGGATCACAAGGGTTGTGGTAGACTAAGAAATCTCAAAGTTAATCAATACTTATTGAGAAGCTGTGTGATGAGATGAAATATAAAAGAAAAAGAATCGATGAGTGATGTGATTACACCTACAGTATATGACAAGTGCTCTGTTCCTGAAGCCAGTTAAGAACCACACTTTTACAATTAGCCCTGTAGATTAGATTCAGTCTGCAGTTTTTCATATAAAAGTCAATTTAACAAAACGGCTACTGTTAGTACTGGCATACCGATCGATGTGTTGTTGAATAATAATATTCCTCATTATGCAGTTCTGAAGCTGAACAATGTTTCTTTGCTGAGAATTAAAACTGGCAAAACACGAAATACATTACATTCTCTTCTTAAAAAAAAAAGGAAACAAAAAACAAACATGTAAATAACATATTTTTTCTTCCAAAAGTGAATGATCCATTAGACATACAATACAATTACATAGATACATATTTTCAATACCGCACATTCAATCTGCCAAAAAAAAAAAAAAAAAAAAAAAGATTACAAAGCCAACAAAGATGCTGCCATATATATATAGAGAGATGTATGTACAATGATTATAGCATTCATAATTGCACTATGCCTCAAAAAATGTAAATTACAGGCTTATGTTCTAGGGAATTGTTACAAAAAAAATACTCAAAGTAACTTGGGAATGAGTCATCAACAGAGGTGCCAATCAGAAACAATAGAGCTAACTTTGGTACAAACTGAATATCAACACTTTGCCCTTTTACATAGGAATTTTCCAAATTTAAAGTCCACTTTTATTGAACTACAACAGTCAAAAAAGCCGGGCTGTGATTGGACAAATTATAAGGACACAGCTCAAATGTGACTGTAAGGTCGGAGGGGGGGGTTGTAGCCACGTGCCATGTTGTGATTTGACAGTTTGAGCAGTTCAGCGCGCTGAGTGGCTGCCTCTTCTTTAACAGAGCAGCCTTGACTAACTGTAGCTTAAGTCAGTCCAAGCTGTGGGGGGGGGGTCTGCATGTGTGTGTTTGTGTGTGTGCACGGCCGATTCTTGCAGTTCCAAAACAGAACGAATCAGTTGGTTGATCAATAAGTCAGTCAATAAAGTCAGTCAGTCTCCTCCTTCTGCGTTCAACACTTTTCATTCCATTAAAGTTGTAAACAGCGCTAAAGTGGAGTCTGGTGCTCGAGTTGTTTTGGCATTGGCAATAAATATACATATTACCGTAATAAAAAGCGTTAATGTGGCACAGTTGAACAGAATCATTTAACAACATTGTCTCATAAATTATTACCTCCTCAGCTCCCTTCAGTCTGTGTAAAGCGACCGCTGCCATCATGATTCATCATGACATGACAGAGCGGAGGTCCCTGTGTGCCTCCTCACCTTGCCGCTCAAAGCTTAGAGAGCATTTTTAAAGCCAATTTCTCTCACGCTTCTGAACTTCATGGGTACGCCGATGGTGGAGAGCTGTCGCGTGACCGTCGCTCAACACACGACTCGGCCTGTTTCTCCGAAATGCGGCCATGTGCTCCCATAGTCACACAGTCATAGTCACCCTGCTCATCAGATGGTACCCCAGTCAATGCAATGTGTTCGTAACAGTGATAATTAAAGTCAATCAATATCAAATCAATATGAAATGATTTTAAAAATCACAGTTTATGCCAACTCATCTAGAGACTTGCCAATCAGTCCTTTGAAGGGAAAAGGAAGCTGTTAATTAGAGATCTGTTACATCATTTCCTGTTGGCCAAACAGGTAAACGCCCACGACGAAGCTTCAGAATGAACAGACAGGTAAGGAGGGAGGGTAAAAAAAAAAAAAAAAAAAAAAGGAATGAAAACCTTTTTTTCTCTTGTTTATAAAAAGGCAGGAGGGAGGGAGCACATTGCATTCATTCCAGCTCTGATGTATCAGACCGACGGACAAAACAAGCCCCCGCGCCTCCAGCGCACAAAGTAGTTTCTGTCAAAAAACAAAACAAAAACAAAACATCACAATGCGCAAAGCCTAAAAATGAGGATCGTCGCTGTACATATTCAACAGCAGATCCCTCCCCAACCCTTCCAGATATCCTGCCCCCCCCTCCCTCCCTATATTTCATCAACTCCTTAAATAGCAAGAGAACATTTACTTTGCTCACCCCTTGGGAACCAAGAGATCAACAAATGGCAAATAAATTAGTATTATGCAACCATTAGATTTTTTTTCGCATATTTTTTTTTTTTTTCACGTGTGTGTGTGTATGATCTATCTTTTCACAGATTGCGTCAGTCAGTGTGTGCTGGGGGCCTCCACTCGGCAGCCCTGCTCCGCTCTACACCAGGTTGTACTCCTTTAGGTTGAGCTGCAGGATGGTGTCTTTGACGGCCGCAAAGACAAAACGGATGTTCTCTGTGTCAGTGGCACAGGTGAAGTGAGAGTAGATGATCTTATCACTGTCTGGATTCAGGTCCACAAACATCTTGAGGATAAACTCTCGCCCTGCTTGGGCATCCCTCTGCGGACCTGGAGAGAGAGGAAAATTGAGCATGAGCTGTTTTTTCATTAGCTTTGTCGTGAATGGCACAACCGCCTGTATTTAACAGGGACAACAAGAAAACAGTAAATGATCGTGATGCTTATCCATCATTCAACCTTGCCTGAAATAAAATATGATGCCTGAAGGAAACGAATGCTTTCAAAAGACTTTCCCCCCAGGATATTTGAGGATGCTAGTGAAGGCTAATAAAGTGAAGATGCATGATTTGAGAATTTTTACCAATATAAAATAATGTGATAATTGCATATTACTCTTCAACTGTGATGCTTGGTGCATATACAAACATCTAAAACACATTTTTTTTTATGGAGATATACCTGATTTCTAACACTACACTTTTTCAAAATTCAACATTCAGTCAATGACATGCGCAAACACGACTTTAGTGCAATTAAAGGAAACATAAGATTTGTTTTGATGTACCATTTTCAAACATTTCTGCTTGTGTATTTTGGATCCTTGAAAAAGTCACACTCAGATGCTGACTGTTTTTCAACTGTCAAACAGTAGAAATCTCCTCCTTCAGTAATCAAATGTGTTTCAGAAATGGACAGTATGTTAGACATTACATCAGTCCATTCAAAATTGCATAGTAATTGTTACATTTAAGCAGAAACTCCCTGTTATGGCTAAAATAAATTACCTACACACTTGCAGTTAACCAGAATTCATGTTTTTTAGATTTCATATTTAAAAAACTAAGTCCAATCATTTTTTCTCTGGCTGAATCTGTATTTTTGAGATTTTTGATTATGACAAAGAAAATTTATCACAGTCTTTGCACAAAGACTCTAAACAAAAATGCACATTGTTATCACAACAGGTGGCCATGTAGTGAATATTCTTTTTGCAAACAGAGCAATACAGCACTAATATCAATTAAAACTTCTCAAATAGATTTGTCCTAGTGTGTAAACTTACAGCTAAAAGAAAAAAGAAATAATCTTAGTGCTTGATTCAAAAGTTTGACGTTTGGGTAGGACACCACGCTGCTGATACTCACCATCATACTCTGGGAAGTAGTCAACCAGATGAGAGTACATGATCTTCTCCTCCAAAAGGTCCTTCTTGTTCAGGAACAGAATGACTGAGGAGTTTTGGAACCAGGGGTATGTGATAATTGTCCTAAACAGAGCTTTACTCTCCTCCATCCGGTTCTACAGAGAGAGTGTGCATGAATGTGTGTGTGAGAGGAGGGGGGGAGGTAAAATGAGGAGAAAGACATAGAGAGAGAGAGGACAGAAAGCGAGAGAGAGGGAGAGAGTGAGTGTGAGTTAATCCCTTAATTAAACCACAGTCTTTCATACTTATTAAGTACAGATTTTAATAAAGGTTTTACTGCACCAGAGGGAGAGCAGTAAAGATGAGAGAGAAGGGCGGCCATGTCGCCTTCCAGGGTTTAATTTCTTCCTTGCACTTGATTTCAGTGTTTCATTGAACGAAACAACAATTCTGAAAGCAAGCTTTAGATATCACATCGCCAGTGCTGCAGTGTGAAACAGAATATCTTCTGTATTTTATAAAAAACATCTAATGGAAGAATACAGAGGATGTGCAGCTGGTCAGCCTCCATTTTCTTCCACAAGTAACAACGGAAGAAAAACACATGGACACAAAGCCAGACCAACACACATACGAACACACACCTGCTCATTTGTACACTTTAAGAAACTGGCACACATAACATGTCCTCTTAAGAGTTAGGTGTGGCCTGATGCGGTATTCAAAACAGCTGGCTGATCATTTACAACTACCTTCCAAGGGAACAACAAGATGGAACACTGCCAGGCAGGAGGGGAACCTGATTTCCATTGTTTTAAACAAGGAGTAACTCTTCTTTCACATCACATGAAATATGATAAATATTATGATATAATTTATGTTTGTTTTTGTTTTTTTTAAACAAAAGAAGTTGATCAAATTTTGTGCAAATGCATTAATCACTCACCTCATTGTCTGATTCCACCAAAACCTGGTCGTACTCGCTGAGCGCTACCAGGAACATGATGGAAGTGACGTTCTCAAAGCAGTGGATCCACTTCCTCCTCTCCGACCTCTGACCGCCAACATCCACCATCCTGTCATGGCAGGGGCAGACAGGAGAGAGAACAGTCACTAGAAGCACTGAAAATGTTTGCAGATCTGTTTGCATCTCCTCTTGACCCAGGGATATGCACATCTTGAGGGGCCTAAGGTAAGTCAAACGTTATGGCACTGCTGATCATTTGGATGTGGATTAAAAGTTATCCTGATAATCAGATGACCGAAAGCCGAATATTACCATTATGATCACGACTACTACTACTACTACTTCTACCATAATTCCACCTAAGGGAGACTAAAGACAATGGCAATTTGCAGATAAAAATATTGAAGAATCAAAAGTGAAACTGCACGTTCAGTGTGGCGCTATTTCAATGCTTCATTGGAGCTGTTTGAGTTAAGATGGTGTGACACCGTTATGAACTGCACATTCTGTGTGCGAATCAGAAAAACACTCAGAATCAGTTACGTGAGTTAAACTGCAATGCCACACTGTAAAACTATTCCATTAAATATTAAGCACTTAATTCATAATTTTACTGTCGGAAAGTTTAAACCTTAACAAAGCATCATATTTTATTTATCGTCCATTAGCTTACTGTACTTTTTTGCATATAAAATATTCATCAGATAAATGTAGGTGAGTTAGAAGTACAATATTTTCCTTTTAAAAGATACTCGAGTAGAAATGTACACTGTATCTCTCAAAATGAACTACTCAGATAATGTGACAATATCTCAAACTTGCAACCGAGTAAATGTACTTCGTTACTTTCCACCCATGACTTACACAATCATGCTTTAGTGTGAACATATCATTGAAACAGTGTCTTGACTCCATTTTTCTTTTCATCTGGTCAGTAGTTGTAGTTGAAGATTAATGTTATTATCATATTATGTTATAATGTCTGTCAGTGTTAAATCAAAGTATTTTCTGACATTTCACTGAACGTTTTTCTGTGCTTTCACTGACCTCGAGAGCTGTACAGGCAAAAGCAGTTATAAACTACTAAGTGTCTACAACAGCAGTTTTTTTTTGTTTGTTTTTGTTTTCAGATCCTGAAGAAACATCTGATCTCACCTGAATATGACACTCTGCAGGTCAAACGGGTATTCAATGATGCCTGTGGTTGGGACTCGAACCCTCAACACGTCCTGCTGGGTGGGCAGATAGGATGGGTCGGCGACTCGGTCCAACGCGTTCAGGTAACTACAGAGGCAGAGAAATTAAACGATCTACGATATCCGTCATCAGAAACAATGCAAAATACAACTTCAGCTGTGCTTCAGCTGGTACCTTCTGGAAATTGTCACATTTTGCTCTAAAATATACAAGTTTCCCCAATTTCTAAAACTGGGTTCAATTTATACAGCTCTCAGTTTAAGAGTGATGTTGATATCTGTATCCACTCTGTTGTTTTCCAATTTACTCACTATTTAGTGGAGTCTGAGAGCTGGTATTCCCTCCTTCGATCATAACATTCCTGGATGCCCGGGTCATTCCATAAGCTCTTGATTGCATCTACGTAAGGATTCTCGAACACGGTAACCTTTTCTACGTCCACCTCTCTCACAACGTTGGCGTTACCCTGGTGGAAAAACACAGGGAAAAAAAGTACTGTGATTTACTAAGACTCGCATCTTTACTCAGCAGCACCAAACAAAGAAAAACTTGATTTATCAAAACCTCATCAAGCAATTTCGATAATCTAAAGAAACAGTATCCTTGAAACTCGAATTGAAAGACAGGTTGTGCAGGCCTAATTATCACCGGTTTAATTTCTCACTCGCACACATATTCTACTTCCAGAAATTTCTTTGCACCCCCAGGCTCAGCACGAAACCTAATATCTGAAGCTCAAATCCCGCTGGGCCTATTAAAGGGGAAAGTTTTGCCGGCCCAGATTCCCATTAAAACTCTCCTGTGTCCCGCGACAAGAGATCAACATGTGCCTGAATGCTGACACAGTTTGACATACCACACTGGCATTCTTTATGATTCGGATGAATACTTAGTGCTAGCATAGTGTACATGCTGAGCAGACGTGATTTTGTCTTTGCTTTTTTTAACACTTCGCCATGTTAAGGCTACGGTCCATCCAAATGGTTTTTGCTAAGCAAATGACCCTTTTCTGCCAGATTTGTGTGGATGTGGAACATCTCAATGTAATACATTTTCAGTTTATGTTAAATGAGGTTTTCACACAGTTATAAATTCAATTAAAAAAAATTCCAACATGTAGAGTCGCAGACAATTACAAGATATTCAGTGTGGAATTTTGACAGGCTATTATAAAATGGAAAGCTACTATGATAACAGCACCAAGTTTTATAGCATTTATTACCCATGACAGCTACTATCTATAGAATCACTATCTAACCCTTACCCATCAGCCTTTCATTAAACTACACAGGACACTTATATAATCACACAGTCTGCTAGAACCTAGAATATACTGTGTGACTCTATGACTTTGGAACTAGCTGACGGTCGTAAACATGTAAGCACAGCGAAACAAGCCCATTTAACTTAACCAATGTGATCCCACGTCTCTACAGACCTTTAAGCCCAACACCTCGAATGAGACAACATTGTTCCTCTGGTCCGAATATGATTTAGACACAAAGACAAAAGACATGATGGTGTGATGGTTGGGAAATGTTACATAAAAAGAAATTTCATCTTATTCACAACCTCTGAGATAGCCAATCCATTGTGGGGAAATGAGAGTTGAGAAAAACTAAAAAGAAAAAGTTACATGTCATAGAAGATAAAAAACAAACAAAACAAAAAAAAACATATCCAGTATAAAGCGGATATACACCGTCAGTGACATATTTAAATGGGTGGGCTTGTTAAGCCTACTAGCTTCTGATAGTGGTATTCACTATAAATGCCCAGAAAGACAGTGTAAACATGATGGACAGGTTTCATTTTCACTTCCTTTGTGATGTCAGAGAACTCCTTTGTTCAAACTCACACACTTCCCATTTTAGCTTTCTGTATGTATGCACAAAGTATTCAGTAGTTCTGTTGTATGCTTTTAACTGTACACATAATTTATGACACACACACATATCTTACACAAATAACAACAGATCATTTTGTTGTTTCTCTGTACTTACTGTAAGTACTTGCGTAGGACACTACTAGTATTCCAGTACTTTTCTACTGAGTACTGAATTCCTACTACAAAACCTTCACTGGAAAACAAACTAGCCCTACGATAGCCGTTTTCCAGATATTGGAGGAGCAGTTATTATGAAGTGTGAAGCAGCTGGTGGTAAACTTGAAGGAACAGCAAACAACCTTACATCACCAACTGTGATTTTATTTTTTTTTTCTACATAAAAAAGGATTGCAGTAACATTATATTTACTCAGCATATTTAAGGGATACAATTAAAACAATTGTGAAATTGCTGGTCTGAAACAGCATATTCGGTTTCATTCTTTGTGAGCATGCACTCAATTGGAAGAGAAGTGAAAAAGGAAGCGTGGAAAATGATCCACCGCAACAGCAAAGATTCAAGGAGAACCTAACCAAGTTAAATCCAAGTTGTGGTACCATTTTAAATCTTACAATTGTTAGCTAACGCACACATGGCAGACAGGTGTTTGAGATTTGGCTCCACTTTTTGATTGGTTGTTACAGCCTGACAAAAGTTTCATGAGCTAGATGTTGTGTCTCTAATAAACTCAATGCTGACAGTGTGTGAGAATTCAACACTTTCTTTAAAAAAAAAAAAAAAAAATCATAGGTGGGGAGGAGCTGAAGCCGTGTGGTCAGCTGTCACCTGAAATGGTCTCATTTATAAAAAGCATTGCTGAGATGATCGACTGCTATGCACCATTTCCTTTCATTTGTCACTCTCAAAGGGAACTTTGAGTAAGATGTCACTGTAACATGTCCCAAAGTTATGACTACAAGGGTAACTCATGCAAATGAATAAGGAGGGGGAAAAAAAGGATCTGCTGATGATAGTTACAGAGAGTGAGGTTAAGTTTGGGTAAGTAGTATAGGGCAGGTCTCTCTTGCAAATTTGGATATGTTTATTTGTGTGTATATATCTATGCATACATGAATTTGAGTACATGGAAACACACAGGCAAACACAAATAAACAGAGAGTGTGATGGAGTGCTGGAGTGCTTTAAGGACACAGGAAGTGCCAAAAAGGACAGGAAACGATTATGGATGGCTGCTCCAAATAAGATAGACAGAACTCTAAAAATATACAAGCACGCTGTGGCCACTTTGCAGCGTCGCTCTCTTTTTCTCAAATTCTTTGTCACCCCTCGCTACAGTTGTCATTTCACTGGGGGAATTTGAAGTGGCTTGAGTAAAGGGATGTCATTTACCTTGTTATGCTCGTATTTGTAGGGGATCTTGAGCGTCTCCATGGCTCGGATCATGGCCTGCATGGCTGTGAAGATGTTCTGATAGACCAGTTTGGTGAAACCCCTTTTGTCTTCATCAGAGTAACCGGTGCCGTGGATAATCCTCATCTGTTTGATGAATGTGCTCTTCCCACTCTCACCAGTGCCTGGTAAAGTAGACAGTGAAAGGGGACCCATGAACAGAATGAACAGTATTTATTTTTTATTTATTATTTGCGCAGGGTTTCATTTAACCAGACAACACATTTAATCTCCTGTGTGCAGCAGCCACGCTCCTAAAATGGACATTTTGTCATTCCTATATAGGCAAAAAGGGAACTGCAGCAATATAAGGAAAGTCTCACAGTAAAACAAGTAATTAGCCAATTAGAGATGAGCAGCAAGATGACAGCCATAAAAATCTTCAAAAATGCTGGTACTCTCACTGGTAAGAGTCCAATCACAGACCAAGTTCCGCAATTGGGGTGGCTGTTTGGTCAGTCACTGGCCTAAAAACAGAATATAGTCTTTACTATTTGTCAGTGATGCTTCTGTCAGAGTAGTTAGGGATCAGTTGTGCATTAGGCTTAGCATCAGATTCTGATATGTATGTGGATTTGAATCCTTCTTTGCTGTTTGCAGTTAGCAGTTAGCGTACAGTGAGCCTACCAAAGTTTACTCCCCGACTACAGCTGCCCAATGCGTCTGGATAGGTTTATAAGCCCCTTTCGGGGATGCACCCTTTATGTTAATCTGACGGCAGTTGAACATGTCGTTTTCATGTCTGAATAAAGGATCCTGGTCATTTTTATGTGAAAGTCACAACAGCCATCTTCTAGGCCGGACTCCCTCTCATGCACCAGGTGCCAGAGATCGCACAAGCTCACAGCTATTTCCGTAAATGTGCTGTCACGGCTGAATAAACGAAAGGAACATTAATGGAAAAGTCACCTTTGTCTGAGGGCTTAAGAGTTGGGGCCAAAAAACCAAAACAGAGATACTAAATGAGCTAAAAGTCATTTGATCCATTGCTAATGTAGAAATACTGATTATTGCAGGTTTCAAGTTAAGTGCAAGCAAAACAAAGTAAACCCTGAAAATGTAGATTTGACTGTATTTGGTAATGAAAGCCATTCTAAAAACATTTAAAAAATGTAAATGTGTATGAGGACGTTTCCTGTGGGTACAAAGCTGAATCATAGCTTTTTGCAACACAACATCTTGTCTTTGAAAAAACATGTGCACACATATTTACACACACAGATGTACACTAAATGCACACAAACATACTGTATATACTCACTCTTTCATGCACTTAGTCAGTCACACACATAATAATATGTGCTGGCTACTTTTCTCTCAGCCGGTTTGCTTGGTCTGGTGACAGACCAAGAACAACATCTCTCTCTTCCCAGTGGTGACAGCAACTATTTGGGTGTGAAGAGCTGGGGGTGTAGTTTCTCTTTGGTTCATTGAAAATCTTGGCAGACCAACTGAACTATACCTCACTGCTAACTCTTGGATACCTCTGGCAGGAAGGAGTGTATGTGTGTGTTTTTCATATCAGTGTCCAGGAGACGTGTGCTGCATTCCAGTCTAAGTGTCTGTTATAAGAGCCTGGATGTGCTACACTCCTTTGTACTGTATAAAATAAACTATTTTAGCCAAATTGGCATCTCTACTGTGGGTCCAAAACACAGGCTGGGCACTTTACAAAACCAAGCTACAGACTAAACTGGTGCTGCAATACTATAAACTTCTGGGAAACAGCTTTTCTATTATCGGGTCGCCAATTTAGAAGCCTGAAATGAGCAGGGAAGAGTTAGCACAATTATCCCCTTAAGTGCTCTTTAGCTGAAACCTTAACTCTTAAACTTTTAATCAGAAATGTATCTTATTAAAGAGCAAGAAACGATGAGGAAATGGTAACATATGCTGTCGAAGAAGACTTAGAATATATTTAGTCTTTTATAAAAACATTTATTTTCATTCACCTATACGCTAACTCTAACAAACCCCTTTGTTGGGAGTTCAGCCCTTCTTGAATTTGATCTTCAGCTGCTTGTTTGTGCTCCATGCACATGCTACAAAAACACGGTTGTGTTATCCTTTAGTACACTTTGAAATATTCACTTTGTTGCAGCCGTGTGTGGGTTGGACTTGTCACCATCTGCTTTCGACACACACACACACACACACACACACACACACACACACACACACACACACACACACACACACACACACACACACACACACACACACACACACACACACACACACACACACACTTCTATCTTTGTGAGGACATTCATTGATATAATGCCCTAGCCCCTTACCCTAACCTTAACCATCACAACTAAATGCCTAACCCTTACCCTTAGCCCTAACCTAAACCTAATTCTAACATGAACCCTAAAACCACGTTTTAACCATCAAACAGCCCTTGGAAGTTCTGAGGTCTGGCCTAAATATCCTCACTCCATAAAGGTAAATAAGTCAAAACTAGTCTTCACAAAGATACAAGTACAAGTACACACACAGCTTTTGTCCCCAGTTGACCCTTCACCCTTTGTTGTTAGCTGCTAGTTCATTAAGCTGTCAGTGCCCACACTGTCACTAACTGCACTTCCTGAAGAAATATTGTCAATTTTTTGGAAAAAACGAAAAAGCAGTTTCAGAGAGAAATAGACAGAAGGGTCTACAATAGGCGAAACTGACTAAGCAGCAAAAACACGTCAAAAAGTTCAAGCCTACAGATCACAATGTAAACATGAACCACCACATCACCTGGCAATTGAGAAAGAAGACTGAAATTAAGGAGCAACACTGTTCCTGTAGAGCAGTGTAGGTCTTTATTCACTGTTACAATCATTAAAAAGCAGAAGCAGGATGTGTATACCTTCAGTATACCGTCAGCAGCTAGCGTAGCATAGAAGTACTATCTAATGATTGATGTGCTGTACTCTGCTAATGTTACCTCCACAGGGTTTTATGGCCAACGGATCAGACTTATTTTGATTGGCATCACTGTTACACATGCCCCGGGCACAGAATTTAACCATGACTAGTTCAAAATCCACAAAACCAGCCTGAAAATGCTGAAAATCCGAATCGATTACATGAGAATCTATGGAGCACAGCTGTATAGTTGTCGGACCATAGTCGGAGCTGGCCAATGCTATGCTATGATTGGCCAGGCGTCAGTGCGTTTGAGGGGCGATCCTTAGCAAAGGATCAAATGGGTCTTTAGTCTGAAATTTGTCCCCAAAGGTAGCCTATGAGACACAGACACAGACACAGACACACACACACACACAGGCCTTGATCACTTTTTGGCACATCAAATAGACTTGCATTCATTTCCTGGGGACTTACCCTAACCATAACCACTACTTGCCTAACCCTAACCTTAACCACTGACCGAAAAATCTTCTTTTACCCGATGGGGACACGGCTTTATTTCCCAATTGGACAAGCCGTCCCAAATTAACTGGTCTTCCGCCTGAAATATGTCCCCAAAAATAGCCTATGACAGGCGCACACACAGAAACACACACACTGTCCACCTATAATTAACTATTACATTAATCTCTATGACAAGTAGTAGTTGTTGCAGAACACAAATATTGTTGCAAAAGAGTTAATGCCTTACGGTATCCATCCTTAAAATAGACACATTCTAAGTGGAACAGTGAGTAATCTCAAAAACTTAAATGAACTGTGCCAGTGGGTTTTGGATTTGTACAGGCACAAAGGATCTGGGTTACTCTTGCGCGGCACAGTTCCGATCTCCTCGTAGCTGTTCAAACACAGAAAAACAGGAGTGAACCTGATGCCCTCTGTACGGGAGGTCAAAAAAGGGGAGTGTGAGGGTGTCAGAAAATTTAAAATTCAGCCATAGATAGAAACCTTCAATTAAAAAGTCTGACCCGATAAAGTAGGGCTGATATACTGCATTTCAGTTTTACGTTAGAAAAATTGGAATGCAATGAATTTCAGGACAGCTGAGTCTACTTTTGAAGGTTCAATGTTTGGAGTAAATGTTTCTTCTGGGGATCCACCCATTCAAGATGATGTTCCTAAAAAGGATAACCTTAATTTGTAAGGTACTGTCCTACAAGATAACAATACTTTATGCTGGTTACCTTAGGTTATAGAAAAGGGAGATGATTTTACAGCATTGTAGCTGTATGTATAATAAGAGAAATGGTTCAAAAGCCTTAAAAATATTGGAGACAATAATTTCTCCAAAATAAAATCAGGATCCATTGATCACATCTGGGTCTTAATGGATCTTCTTTACTCTACTAACAAGAGACACTAAAAAAAGACAGCAAGACAGTGAGTATGCTAGGTATGAGTGTGTTCTGGCCATCAGAGGCTGCGGAGTCACTTTTCAAACCCATGCACTGACCCAGAATTAACCCTTGTTTGAGGTTGGTGTGACTGGATCGACATTACATCTGATGTGAGTAAGTCTGATCTGGATCCTTCTCTGGAAGCCAAGCACCAGGACTCATAGTCAGACTCAGAGGATTGAGAAAGGAAAAGACAAAATAAGAACACGGGCTGCCCTGTGTCTATGTGCGGTGCTTTCATTTACTCATGTAATACTTTGGACATTTGAAATTTCACTGTGAGCTGCCAAATATTGACACCCTATGTTGTCAGAAACGTAAACTAGTAAAACCAACAATAAGTATTTACTACGGTAATCAAAAGGATTATGTGAATTTGGGAGCTTTCTCCATTAAAAAAGGCTGTTGTTCACTGGCCACCACGAGTCTTCGCCCCTGAATGCACCACAGCAAAAGTGTCTACTATGCAAGAGAGACACCTGCAGCTGACTTTTTAAACCGAATGGGATAATCGATGCAAAAATGTCGATATGATGCTCTTACATCATTATAAAAAATGCTTTTACATCATTATAAAAGATGCATGAGTGAATAGGGGTAAATGTATTCACCGCCAAGAGCTTAACAGCAACTCAAGAGTGAGTTAACACACAGAGCAGAAGTACCATCGTACCATATTAACTTTTACAAACACTTAAGTGTAAATTGCAATGTATTTCTCTGCTTACAGTCTGTAGTACCTGTGCAGTAGTAACTCTGGTTTATAGCCCTGCTTCTTACTAGCATTTAACAAGGGTCAGCTACTGTTTGGTTCTGATTTTAAAGAGTGAACTATAGGACTAGTATGGGGTCACTTTTGTACATATTGGCAGGAACCCCAAGCTCTCAGCCATAAAATTTGCCCTTCTCCATCTCAGTTACTTGAACGTGATTTTGAGTTTTTCCATAAATTTTAATTATGTGATCAAATAAAGAAGCTCTTCTCCCTCACTGTCATGTTGAATTTAAAGTGTAAATACTGGGGATTAACCCATGTTAAACAGTATCAACTGGTTGATAGGGAATCATATAGAATGAATTTGAATTTTATTTGAAACTGTAGACTGTCACTTGTAGAAATGATCTGTGGAGCCAGTTTTGGTTTATACTTTCATAAAGAAAGTCAGTCCTGTGGGTGTAAAATCTATTTAGTTATATTGGCAGGCAGTCTTTAGCCAGCACCAGCAAATCTCGAGGCAATACAGAAGTCATGAGTTCAATAAAAATAATGCGGTGTACCATCGCACCTTACTAAACAGCATTCTGATGTTCACCACCAGCATTCACAGTGTGAGTATCTACATGTTAGTGTGACTTATTTTAGTTTAGGACAACTAGATGCACAATTGTCAGTGTGAAAAAGATGCTGTTTACATCATGTCAATGCCATGAATCTGTGTTAAGTACTTATCTGCATTAAAGTGTATTATGGATTGTTGTAATTAAATTGAATCACTTATAAAAGTCTGACCTGATAAGCCTATAAAAATCTATGAAAATGTGTTTTAAAAAAAAAAAAGTTTTTGTCCCTAATTCTGCACTTTGTATTGCCGCACTGTTAACTTGGCTGCATTGATACAAGAATCATATGACATCTTTAGTGTTTCCTCCCACAATTATAACCATGTGTTTGTTCAAAGCCTTTTAAAAGTTACGGTGGACTTTGTTCAGTCGTAGCCTTGACAAAGTTCCCACAGCTGTCATTTGTCTGATAAAAGCAGCATTTGTCTGACAGCGATTGGGTAGATCAGCACTTTAGCAAATGTTTTTGACAGATGATATCCAAGATTTGAGAGTCAAGAGTGCAGATTAAACATGTTGCAATGCTGAAATGATTTCACAAGTTTTAGAGCTGTTTAGCAGATATTTTCTCTGGAGGTGTTCCATAATCTGAGTTGTTCACGACTGTTCTACCTCTTCTGACGTTTTGAATCTGATTTACTTTCATCCCACTTGTCTATGATTTTCTCCGCTTATGTGCATGTCTATGTGTAAGTGTGTAAAGGGGGGCAGCCATCATAAACTAGGTCCAATGGTCTCTTGAGGATTGGAGCTGGGCTGTGCCACTTTTGTAAATGGACAATTTTGAATTAATTTAGCAGATGAAGAAAAGCCTGATAATTATTCATGATTAACCCTTTTGACTGTCAACAGATGTTTAAGACCTCAAAGCTAAATAAACAGAAGCCAGATGTATGCAATACATGTGGAAATGCAAAAAGAAATATGCAGCAATTATATATATCTCTGTCTCTCTCTCGATTTTACTGTAACCTAGAAGGATAAAATTTAGGGCAGCAGTCACTGATTGTTTTCATTTTTGATTAATCTGCCCATATTTACTAGATTAATCAATTAATCACTTTGGCTATAAAATGTTAAAACATTTTTTTTTTAAATTTACATCAACATGTATCAAACCCCAAGGTTTGATTGCTTCTTTTAACTGACTTACAATTCAAAACCCCAAAGATTTTCAGTTTACCTATCATATGAAAAAGAAAAGCATCAAATCCTCACATTTCAGAAGCTGGAACCAAGAAAGTTTGACACGAGTGAAAAGATTACCCGATTATCAAAATAGTTGCTGATTCATTTTCTGTTGATGGACTAATTGATTAACTGATTAATGGTTTCAGCTCTAGTAAAAAGAAAAAAAACCTTGTTAATTCAGAACAGTTGACAATAGAGACAGTTATTCTTGCTCTTTCTCCCTCTCTGTATTGCTCTGTCTCAACAGGTTTGGCCTCAGAGAGCATAAAATAATATCTGACCACTTTGTCAGGTTAACTTTGAAAAAAAAAAAAAAAAATTTGAGTCCGAGTATCCTTTACCACCGCCAACTTTTCAAAACACTGGTGCCCACAGCTGCATTACAATGCTTCGATGAAAAATTGTATGCAGTTTTGAATGTTGTCATGTCCATCCTGTTGCACTATGAGCTCACCTCAGTAAGTTCTGTTGCAACAGCAAGAAAATTAACTTAACACAATAAACTAAATAATAAACAAAATATTTACTTTGACTGATTATTAGCTATCAAAAAGCCCCTGGTTTTTTTTTTTTTTACAGGAAATAAACTGAAAACATAGCAGGGCGGAAGGTAGACAATCACTCTACATTTGGAGAAGGGTCAGCAGCAAAATACACACAATTTGTAGCTAATGTGCTAAAACAAAAGCACAAGTGTTGTCCAGTTTTTGGGGAAAAAAAAAAATGTTAATAGATTTATTCACTAAGTTTCCTCACTATCTAACACAAACCAATTCTGTTTCCCACACCCTTTCTTCCAGAACACAGATTCACTATTCCTTTCCAGTCTCCAGTCACTATGTCACCATTCCTATGCTAAGTTTCTGCTTTCCCTTCTTCTCCATTCATTTTGAACTTCCCATGACTGCACAAGTTTGGAATCTCAGCTAATGTTATTGTGCCACGGTTTCTACCTTCCTACCTTCCTTTCCCCCCGTCTCTTTACATTTCTCCAGGCCTAATGTAATGCTCAAAGAGCAGATGTTTTATCACCTAAAGGTTGAAGGTGTAGGTTTTTTCACATAGAATTAATTGATGTGAATTTCCTGGACATTTCAGAAAGTTTGGCACGTGAAGGAGATGTGCTCTTCTTTATCTCAACAACTAGTTAAGTGCCCTCTAAGCATCGTCTGCTTCTGTCATGCCTGCTTTTTTTTGGCTGGATCTCAAAAGGGGGGGTAAGCCCTATAAACGCGAATGTCCGTTACCGACTGACTGATGAAGTTATACCATTGGTCAGCCGAATGCTATGCGACTAAAGTGTTGGAGTTTCCCCATTGGTTGTTGCTCTTTCAAAATCAATTGGCACAAACAGTTTCAATTGCGTCTTCAGGGGATTGTTCACATGCAGTGTAGCCAATTTTAAGCCTTTGATGCTAGATCTACCTCTCACACCCTTTTAGCAACTTTTCTTCACATAAGCAACTGGCGTCAAATCTAGCGACCTTTTTTCTGTAGAAGAGTCGCCAGTATTGCCCTGCTAGCACAAGGTCGGGCTTTCTCTCTGCAGGCATACGGCAGCTGACACCGACATGAATGGGCATGTAACTTTCTCTCTAGGTGATCGCTTTACAAGTTAATATAGCTGAAATTACAGCACAGCCATTGTCTTTAACTTATGTGTGATTTTGTCAGAGATGTCGCGGTTATCAAATCTGTATTTTAGCAGTCCAGAGCATGAGATAGGAAATCGTTCGGAAGTGACGGCTGCTTAATGTTTAGTCTTAATGGGCCACGTTTTGTTCCATATTTCATACTTGTTCCTGTCTGACAATAGAAACAGAAAAACATGTAAATGCGAACAGCTTTATTGGGAATTTGGCTTTATTAAAATACTGTTGATCTGAGCACAGAGAGTAGGAGAGAAGAAAACAGGTAAAGCGCGGTCCAGCCATATACTAGTACTTTTGACCTAGTCTGGTAGAAAGAGCAAAAAAAATAAAATAATAAATACATAAATAAATAAACAAAAACTTTGGGAATGCATCTTGCTAACCTGGATCTTGTAGGCTTGCTAGCATCGGGGTCTTGTTTTATCTCATAATATCATTCACAAATCAATCAGATTTATGGACGTTTCTCAACACAGACATTGTGACTTGTAACAGAAAGAAAAGCACAGGAAGAAATAATAACATAAATGAAGGTTAAGTGTTTTGCATGCAATGCAACAATTAACACTGTTCATAGTTATTAGTTACACCTGTGTTTGAAAAGTCAAGATTTCTGCTGTGAAAAAAGTCTGGTCAACCTAAGTTTCCCTCTACATTTTCCACCCCTCGCACATGTGGCAATTTGGGAAACACTGACATATGTTATGTCAAAAATTGGTATTATTATTACTTTTTTTTTTGTCAAGCTTGGCATAAGTTGCAAAATATCTAAAATTGATGACGATACAGATGTGTTTTCGTACCTACTGAACAATGAGGTACGAGCTGTTCTAACGGATTATGACTGTGATTTCATTTTGTGGGATTGTTTTCATGTTCATGTATTGCTGGATGAGGTCAATTTCAGTTGGCTCTTGCTGAGATGCCCTGACTCATTGTTCTTCTGGTTTGGTAAACATTGATTTTAACTGTACTTCTCCTGAGTCACCTATCTTAGTGAGGTCGTTAGTATCCCTGACTCATTAGCTAGCAGTAAGCTATATGTGTACCAGACGGCCTCTAAGTATAACACGCTCACTTCAGCTACTCTTCCACACTGTTGCTAGTAAAAGTATTCTCAGTCCGAGTAAAATGAGTGTTAATTTCAGCACATCTCCCTTATTAGTTTACAGCTCCTTAATGGATATTGGATGCACAAGGAGAATGGATTAACTGCTTGCAATGTTTTTTTAAACTTTCTTATTTGTTATGTTGTGTGTGTATCAACATACACAGTCCCTGTGCACACAAAGCAATTAGTGGGTTTGAAAGATTTTAAGTGAAGTTCAAAAGCCAAGATGATTTGTGAAAAACCAGGGAAATGACATTTTGAAGAAGAAAAAAAAAAAAAAAAACATCCAAACTTGACTGCAGAGTTTTGTGCTCAAGTCCCAAGGGGCACAAAGCAATTAGTGAGTTTCAAAACCCACAATACACTGATAGCATATGGGTTAATGGAGCTGTGCAGAGCACACACAACTTCTTCTGGTTAACTCGACCACTAGTAGTGGGGGTGGTGCCGTCGATGTGTAATATACACGCACTGTGAACTCAGAGCCCCGTGTATGAGCTGATGGATTCAGTGAGCTGTAGTCTCACTGACAAAATGGTTCATTTAGCCATATTGTTTTGGGAGCTCAGACATGTGCCTGTTGTTGGACATATGAGCGTCTTTTCTGTGCACCGGGGTCAGTAAGGTCTACTGTCCTGGTTTAGCCTAGACCATATTCCTATCACACTACCTATTTATACTCCAGTTACCCTCCCTATGCCACTCATCGAATGATTCCTACAACAGCTCAGGATAACTCCACACAGCAGATAACTATCAATACCTCTGTCAAAAACCTATAGTCATGAATGCTGGACAGAGTAGTATTTATACCCTGCAAATCCCGGTGCCTTCTATATGTAAAATGTAACTTTTTCATTACAGAAAAATTCATAATTGTTTTTCGTGTTACAGAGAAATCACACGTGGTTGGCCTTTGCTATGAATCCACTCTGAACTATAATAGCCTATACTGATAGCGCCTACTGATAAGCAGCTGCTATAAAAAAATAAATAAATGTTGAGTGTGAATCATAATTATGAATTGTTTGTTTTGGGCCATTAAATGTTCCGCATCACACAAGAATAGTGACATCACATAATCCCTGAAAAAATACTATATACTGTCTTTTGAGACAAACGGTTACATTGCCAATCTTACACATCACCACTTTTTGGTTTGGGTCATTGGCTATTTATATGCATAATGACCGAATTGTTGGGTATTAGAAGAGATTAAGGGGCAAAAACAACACAATTATTTGTCCATACTTAATAAGGGAAGTGGCAGTCAGCTCCTTCAAATCCTGTTAGGGAGGATTCATTTCAACATTTGTACTAGCAGGAGGGTAAAGGGAAAACCCTCCTCGCTTGACCCCTCTTAAAACATCCGTCAGGAGGAAAAACTAGGTTCTAAGGATCTAAGTTTCCAGCCTGCTTCACACCTTCTCCGTCATGCGTTTCCTGAGGAACTGAGTGAGGAGAGCAATGGATCAGGACGAAAGGTTTCTGGCAGCACCCTCCACCGCCACGGCCATCATGTCTGATGGGCTTTTTGTTGGAAATCAAATTAAAAACAGGATGGTGAGTAGATGGCTTCTTTTCCTCCTATTTCTCCAGTATGAGTAATACTTCAAGAAGATTTATACCCCAAACGCTCCTTCAATTACACAATCGCACACTGTAAGAATGTAAAAGGTACCAACATTATCACTATAGTTTTTAAATATAATGGGACTGTAATTGTATGACTTGGCCTTGAGACAACGGTGACTGAAAAATTAGGACAATCTATTTCAGCTTATTGTGTCTCTACTTACTGCATTGCTGCTGTTACACGTTTCAATTATTTTGAGAATGATTAACATGACTGAAAACTGCATATAATGACGGATGCGTGAGCATACCACCACACACGGGTTTCTGTATATTACAGGACAACATACTCCAAATCTTGCTCTATAGACTTCCATCTGTGACATAATCATAGCCGGGGTTAGGTGTAAAGCTGCAATACTGTCTTGATGACTCCCAATAAAGGGGCTAGACCTTGGCCCGGCCAATACTTGTCAGATAAGCACACCACCTGGATGGGCCCTCGAGGCCCGGCTGCACAGGTTGCTGTTAGGCCTGTGAAAGCATGGAGAGGTAAGAGGTAAGCGTCGTGGCCCATAGCGACTGGTAAGCATTTGTTTCCTAGACACTAACCGCTCGCAGTTATTCAAATCAGGTGTGTTTTTTTTTTTACACTGGGAGCCACATAGGCCCTGGCTGGGCAGCATCTCCTCCCCTTTGCTGACCTGCCAATCTGTGCACTCGACTCCCTACACGGAGATATTTCAAAACACCCACTCCCCAACTTCACTCAGGTGGGAAGCCCCATCAACAGACCCCCGCCCTCACCTTCACCCACGACGCCCCCCTCCCCTCCCCTCCCCCTCTGCCCGACAAAGGTATTTTTGGTGAGAGGAATTTGGGCTTTGCATCGCCCACAACTCTCCCCTCCCCCCCCCGTGTTTCTCCCCGCAGAGCTTACCGAGAAGCAACAGTTTCAGCTCTCGGCGTGCGTCCCTCTTATCCCGGCGGAGCTGCCTTTCGATCTCGTCGTTGATCCGCCGGGCTTCTTTCGCCTCCTCGCTGAGGCAACACGCCATTATGGATTCCAGGGTCATTCTCTCCTCCTTTTTTTTTTTTTTTTCCTTTTTTCTTTTTTTCAAACACGCACTTTTCCGCTTTTTCCTCTCACTGACTCATCCAGATATCAAATTCGTCGGGGTAGAAAAAACCCCCCCAAAAAACCAAAACAGAGGCCTGTGAATGCCAAATAACGTCCTCATACAGGCCTACTTGCGGTGAAATAACGCGTGGACGCCCTTATAATGAGCCTGAACGGCGCACAGATTGTGGTGGAGAGGAAAATGAGATGTTAGAGAAATGATTGAACCCCCCCCACCCCCTCCCCGCGTTTCGTTTCGATTTCTGGGGTTTCCGACAGCTTCAAAATAGTGTCCAAAGCGGTTTGAGTTGAATATCTGTGCGATCTTAATTGGTGTAATCGGCTTTCCCCCTTCTCAATATGATCAACAGATCCTTTTAAGACACATCCTCCGTGCTGCTCTGTGTGATCTCGTTAAGCGTTGCCATCCGTGCCCGGCCACCCTCTCTTCGAAGTCTTCAATGTTGCTATTTTTTTTTTTTTTTTCCCAAATCAGCAAAATCTCCCGTGTCCAAGTTCTCGTCGCGGAGGAGGGCGACGGGGCGAAAAACACGAGAGCGAAGCTGTCCGTTTATTTTCCAGTGGCTCGACTCCCGGGCGTGGTAAGGCGGAATATGGCGGACTTTCACTCCAATCCGCTAGGCTGGGATACAGTACAGTTATCTCTCTCTGTCTGCTCCAGAACCCAAGAAAAGCCACACATAACGTAGCATTTCGGCCGGAGCTCTCGATGCCGCGGCCGCAGCGTGTCCCCGTTCGCCTCAAAGGCAGTTCGCGTCCATGGCTCGGGAGGTGGGATGCGAAGGAAAGACACAGACGCCGTGTTGCTGCGTTTTCACCCCCGGCCAATCTTCTTCTTTTCCTCAATCCTCTTCATGTATTTTTATTACAGAGGCCATCCACTCCTCCGCTGGCAGGGGTGACGTCGGCCTCCCATCGACTGGAGAGTGGAAGCGAGAGAGGGGGGGGGGCGCGGCGTGTTGTGTGTGTGTGTGTGTGTGTGTGTGTGTGTGTGTGTGTGTGTGTTTGGGGGGGGGCTGTCACGTCAAACAAACGCCACACAAGTATTTACGCCCCAACCTGTGGAATAGAAAAAGTGTATGAATGGAGAAGCTGAACTCATATGGGCAGGGGGTGTAACAGAGGGCAACTCCACTGGAGTTCTGTTTTTGCGCTGACTTTTGCGGGAGAAAGTCTTCGTGAAGAGTCACCGTCCCAGTTCGCATTATATGTCAGTGAATGGGATGGATTTACACCAGCATGCGGTCAAATAGCACTGCATGAAAATCTCTCTTTTGCCAAGGCCAGTATGTTCTTTTTTTGGTTGAGACCGAGAGATGTTGATTCAACTCCGTGGCCCGATTTAATGCGGATCCCTAAAAAACCCACTCAGTTGCCAGTTTTTTTTTTACGTAGGCCTACACCTAGCTAAAACTAACCCTTGTTACTGATTTCACAATTTAGGGATTTTGAGAATACAAGTCATTTTTGAGCATGAACAATGACTGAATGATGACCACTCAGTGGAGGTCATGCTAGCGCCGTCTGATGGTGCAGGGAGTTGACACAATAACACGTGAATCTATGCAGTCCAGGAAAAATTTGCCTTTGGAAAGGTCATATATTATATATATATGCAGATTGTAGTGGTATTGTTTTATTTTGCTTTGATATTGTAAGGGCATCCTCAAAATATAGAATTCATAATGTATGTGTTTCAATATTATATGTTTCATGAATGTGCAATTTATTGCAGTGCAGTTGGATTGCATTACATTGTACAGGGGTCCTTTGAATTGTTTCCACCCTGTGTAATTGTTACATGTTGATCATCTGTGCCATATGCCTTTAACAAGCTGGGGAGTTATACAGCAGTTGTTAGTCACATTAATCTAACCATAGGCCCACACACTTAGCGTTTGATGGAATGATAAGTGGATGGATGGATGGATAGATGGATGTTAGAGGCCATATCATGTGTCCACACTTGTTCCATTATGATCATCCCCAGTGTTCTTGCCTGTGCCATTAGTATAATAATGAATTTAGCCTTGCACTAGGCTACTGCCCATTCCACAACCAAACAATTGGCTATCATTACCCACACACTAATCAAAGGACAGTCAGTCGTACTGTAAATCAACACAATATTATGAGAGCTGATTTAATTTGGGTTAGGGCATTTAAGCAGGCCCTGAGCCTACAGTGGACTCCTCAGGCCCAACCTATGAGACTGGTAATAGGCTTGGGTCCCAAGCAACACGCCTATTGAAGTCCAAAGCTGTGGCTGTAGAATGAGTGCTGACCTGCTTTATAGGCCCGTTCTGGTCTAAGGGCTTTTTCTGTTGAAGGCCTGTCTGAAAACTTGCCAGCTGTTTTTCATGGTGAGTCTCACGCTTTGTTCCAGGGTAATACTGACTCAGTTACAAACCATTTCTCTGCACTGCTCGTCTTTGTTTCCAATTCTGGGAAATATCCACACACCACCAAAATTATGGAAAGCCTTCAAATGGAAATATAAGTCTTAGTCAAATCAGCAGATGGACAATTGGAGGGCAAAGTTCATGACTTTTTAACTGCATCATAAAAGATCTGCTGTACTACAGCATACTCTCAGTGCTTTCAGCAATGTGTGACATATAGTAAATCTCTACAGAAGTCCTTGTGACAGTGTGGGTGAGGCAAATGGGTCTTACACCATCAAGTCTGGGATATGGATCATAGTGAAGTGAGGACACTCATCCGTATGATCTGCTTTTGTTTGTCCTTACTTGTCCTTTGACATATTAAAGATAGTCTGGTACTGTATATGAATAGGAAAATATTTGTGTTATGTTCGCCACCATTTGCACAAAGAAAACGATACCTGTAGTGAAACAGAACTGGTAAGTCATAAATACCCAAATACTGAGCATTGAAATGACATGTTTTGTTTGTAATACAATTATATGTTTATAATCAACCTTACTTTGCCATTAAATACCTGACAAACAGTGATTTGAGATTTTAACTGCAGTCATACTCACTTAAACTATTTGCTGCAAACACAAAGTTAGACCTGAGGTCATCTCACATAGGTATTGAGCAGTGTTGATTGTAACAAACTAAGTGGGCCATTTAGACCATTTAAATGGGCGCATCCCAGTGATTCAGTGGTTAATTTGTAGTAATGCATTTGCTTAAATCTAGTTTATGAAGTCGAAGCTGGTTTTATCTTTTCTGACTGTATCTACCAAGCAGGCAAAATCAGAGCTACAATAAAGTACATGAAAATAAGTACTGGAAAGAAAAAACGTAAAATTGTTCCAGTAAAATTAATGTTAGCTGTCCAGGGAACTGTGTGAGTCGTCCCAGATTTGCTGCTTGGGGAGCTATTCAACCTGTGCCTGTAATGGAGGTCAATCAACGAGCTTTCTAGAGGGACACGCAGCCACAGGTCAGTAACATTTTAACCTGACGTGTTGTTCAGCATAGTCTTTTTTAAAATAGATATTCCTCCCTTTGAACAAAAGTTTCTTGCTGTAGGCTGAAAACCATAGTGTATCACTGAATTTATTTTTCATCTACTAAAAGCATGCAAATTTGAAATGATGTAATATTTTGTTGGTTAGCTAGTGACAAGTGTGCTGTCCCCAATCAAATGTGCTGTACTTATAGAGTATAATATATCTATTTTGGACTTAAATTTCAACCAAAGAAAAGAAAATAGAAGACCCCCGGGGAATCTAGACAACCAAGGCTACTGGTTTGTGGTTCTTTTATTACTTATCAAGGAATATGGGAATATACATTACTAAAGTACAATATCATTGATGATAATAACAGCATAAAGGTGGGTCCTGCTATATTACCTGATATTGAGGCCCTGCTCTGTTAGTATTTCATTTTTTCCCCAGTGCCCCCTAGCAGCTTTATTCAGCCATGTGTGTAGATGTGACAGTGGAAGAAAAAAAGAAACAAGGAAAACAATTACTACTGATTAAATCACATGTATAAAGTATTCAACTTTGAAAATACGACACATGGACACATGCCAGGAAAAACTGTGCACATGTATTACTTACAAGTGAACTGTAGATGTAGGACACGTACACAGCAGGAAATTGTGGAATCGATCCTAAATAGTAATCGGACTTTTATTCTGTAAGAGAAAACTCTTCCGCCTACTTCCTCCCCCTTGTCATGTGACCTCGTCCTCGCTTGGATACGAGTAAGCGTCGGTCCGTGGTCGCTACGGAGGGAGGGATGGTAGTTAAAAGACACTTTTGTTCGCTTTCCCACGCAGCTAGGATAACTTACTGTCATGACAGTCTGTGGGAAACGCTCGTCGGTCGTTTGGGCAACGACTCAACCAAGTTTTAACGTTTATCCAGCCACGTTTTGTCGCTACTAGTACGTTGATCTCTCTTGGCATGACAGATAAATATTAGTTAGCATGCTACTGGGCTAGCCACCCAGCCTCAGCAACACACAGCGACCACGCCTGCCAGTGACAGGTAAGAAATCTTGCTCCACTTCTCTACAGGTGTGTGTGTGTGTGTATACCATGAGTCGTCAACCATTTTACACCATTAATAACTCCGGTGGAAAGCCCTTGGTGTTGTTATATAATGAATGCCAGTGCAGTTCATAACAGGTGTTTTCTAGCGACTAATTCCTTGTGACAGTAATGATGCGGCTCTAATAGGATTTAAGCCCTCTCCTTCCTGTCGCTTGTTTGAGGAGTACGCCGGGCTAACGAGGGAGGAGCTCAGCTGTGCGTGTGTGTGAGAAAGTAGTGTCTGCGTGGGGACGTGTGGTTTAATCTCACTTTGTACTGGCGTGTCTTAGGCACGACGTTTTGTAGTAAGAGACCTCTTAAGTTCGGCGTGTGGTATTTGTAGAGGAACCTTAAATAGTATTATGTGGAATTTAATTGTCAGGAAATTAAATAATAATCCGAACACAATGATCCCAGCAGTGTAGTAATGAATGATAGCAGACTGCGCACTGAATTAATCTGTACCGAAATACTCGACTGCAAGCAAGGCATCTAAGCATTGATATTCCGATTTAAAGTATTTATGATCTAATACAATAACCCAAGTGTATTTAGGGACAATGATATACTTTTCACATTCAGTGGACGGCTGAATTTAACTTACTGAGGTTTTGAATTGTATGGAACCGACCTGAATTTGTAGGCCTGCGACAAGGCTTGAGCCACTACCCCTCAGCATCACCGCTTAGAACAGAGAATGTAGACATTTAGGTGCTTTGGAGCCAATGTAACCGTGGTGGTTGTCCTAGTTTGATACCATTTCTTTCTGTCTCCCTTTGTTTTAGTGTGGCTGCAGGTTCCTAGGCAGACATGGGCAAACTGCAGAGCAAGTTTCGCAAGAGGTCTGAACTCTACAGGTGAGACGTGTACTAACTTTCTTTATCCTTGTTTGTACTAATAATACTAATTACTGTAAATACTAATTACCAGGATTACAGTATAGAGTCTGTTCACACTAGTGAAAAATAAAAATAAACTACTATTAGATATGTCAGTATTAACACTGAAGGTCCTTAATATTTGGGTGGCAACAAATGAATGTGGTGAGGATAATTTTTCATATTAGTAATTAATTGTAAGCAATAGGTTTACTAATGCAGCCTTTTGCAGAACATAATGTGGGGATAATAAAGCGATACTATTTTTGAGGCTAAAATCAGTTACTTTCACCTGCATTGGTAATGAAGAAAAGAGGAGAAATTTTATCAGAACATAAGGTTTGACAAAAAACATTTTAGATATCCAGTATGATATTAATAAGAAAAGATGTCTGTATACGTGTCAGCTGTGTATTATTTCTTACTACTGGTGTTTTCTTTGCAGGGCATCTCAGGGGGAGAAGGCAGATAATACCTTTGACAGTCAGGTGGTGCAGTATGAACCTGCCCATCAAGGATCTATCAGCACTGTCACAAATCTCAGCCCAGATCTGTGTGTTTCTGGTGGGAGTGATCAGGTAAATTATGATATGTATGCATTGTACATTATTCCAAAACTGTTGAATTTTAGTTACAGTATAGCTTATTAATCAGCCAATAATTTTCTGACCTTTACAAAGTTTCAAGTGTCAAATTCAACTCTGCACTGGTTTTAAAATAATTAGAGCTCAATAAAATGCCTATTGCAAGGAAAAGACTGAAAATACTGTACAGTTTGAGTTTTCATTTAAACAGCATAAAAAAGTATGATGGGCCATGTTAGACAAAAACACCCCTATGTGATTGAACTGAGGACGTACATTTTGTGAAAAATCTTTAAACATGTAGTAATTAGTGTGTGCGCATGTGTTTGAGTTTATGCATACATGCGTGTCCGCCCCTGTAGGCTGTGGTGGTGTATGACTGGAAACAAGGCCGGATGTGTCAGTCCTTCCAGGGTCACAACCGAGAGGTTACCAAGGTAACGTTATTGCTGTGTGTGCTCAAACTGATAAAGGTGTGCCTCTGTTCAGAGCTGTTACACCTCTCGCATATACGTATCCTCAGGCCTCGTCTCCTCTTAATTCTGCCTCCATCCATCTGCCAGGTGATGTGTTATCCAGGCAGTACATGGATCTTTAGTGCTTCACGGGACAAGACTGTTCTGATGTGGGACCTAAACCAGGGGGATGAACCTATTCAGGAATTTTGTGGGCATGAGTTGGTGGTCAATGGACTAGCTATCAGCCCTGGTACACAGACACACACACACACACACACACACACACACACACATTGAGTCTCCTCACTCATGAGTAAATATTTTAACTGTTGTCTTAAAGCTTTTTTTTTTTTACTCTTAAGATAAAGTTGCCATTCTGCAATTTATAGTATTTCAGAATGCATGATAAAACTCAAGGTCGTAATACCAAATGTATTCAGTGTCTTACTATCAAAAAAACTTTGTAGTTATACAATATCTCTGTCCTTTTTATTATAGCATGCTTCGGAACAGATAACTGTCAGAAGACAGTTCATGAATATTAAAAACAAAAAGCAGAACAACACAGCCATCAACAGCACATCTCCTCCCAAAGCAGACAGAATCATCTGCAGACTTGGTTAAATATTTCTGTTCGTATTGGCCGCCAGTCTTTTCAGCACTAAATGTAAAAAAGGGATGCAAAAACAAAACCCTAGGTGTAGCTGTTGGATGACAATTCCCAACATATTGAATTGTTTGTAAGAATGTTAACCACCAGGCATCCTGGGAATAGATCTAATTTGAGATGTGACAGAGACTGGAGAGGGGAATATCTCTGAACTGCTCTCATGTCTTGGTCAGTCAAGATGCTGCCTCAGTAGATGAAGCAATATATCAACCTGCCAGTATGCAAGCAATGATAAATCTTTTATCTATTATCCACTTTGTTTGGACTATATGTTAATGTTTTATTTACTTAGAAAGTTAGCAGCACTCGCTAGAATTGCTGATTTCCTAAGAACAGTTTTGTTGACGAACACTTGTGTCAGTTGTTGATATGAAATAGTAATGTTATTGCACACTCATTTCTATTTGAGATTACCGATCTGTACTGAACATATGGGACTTTTTTTTTTTTTTTTTTTTTTTTTTAAACTGGTTTGTAGATGGGAGAAAGCTGTGCACTGGTTCTCGTGACAACTGGATGTGCCTGTGGGATATAGAATCTGCAAAATGTGAACAGAGACACAACATCTCGAGAAACCTGGTGAGAACAATTGTATGGGCTTCTGTTTGCATACATCCTTGTACTAAAAGCTGTTTCAAGCATGCTGCATCGCCTTAGGTGTGCACCTGAGCATGTAAGAAATATAATCAAATCAATAAGGCATTCAATCTGACTTTTACTTCTTGAGTTCATGCCCTGTAGGGTTTAAACTTTTCCATTTTCCTCTCCTCTTTGTCCAGGTGACTCATGTGTGTTGGGTGCCAGGCAGCTCCTCTATAGTCCAGACCTCTGAGGATAAGACCATAAGGTAGAGAAAAATTTTCTACTGAAGCTATACTACTGTAGATGCACATGTGCCATCTGCAGTATAGCAAGAAAATTGAAATTCAGTAAATATCCACTTTGTTTGCAACTGATAATGAGAAATATGCAGATTTGTTTCAGCTTCATAGGCAGCAATGTGTAGAAACTGCAGGTGGTGATTGTGATACCAGTGCTACATTACAATTATAAACAGGGTCATGTTCCTGCTTATAATGTTCCTCATTTGGTAACAATGTGGGTCATAGCTATAAATGTGATCGATGTGATACCAGTGTAGAGGAGGCAGAGTCTCCTTCATCTTCCCTGTGTCTTGTGTCTTGGAGAGTGGCAGATTAAATCAGCTCCAGGTCTGACAATTAATCAGTCAAAACTGAGTCAAAGTCTCATTTGGACTGAGAAATTGTCTCAACTAGTTTTTGCTCTGTAGCACTCGTTCTGTTGCTGACCTAACCACATCTCTAAATCATTATTAAAATTCAAAAATAGCTCAGTTTAGCTTGGAGTTCGGAGCTGACATGCTTCTTGTTTTTTTATGACTTTAAATTTGCACAGAAAAATAAACCCTTAGAGTACAGTGACATGTGCGCCAAGACTTACGCAAATCACGTGGACACACAAAATGTTCATTAACTTGTGCAACTGCTTGCAATTTAGCCATTTATTTACTGCTGAGTGATTTACTTCTGTTATCCAAATTAGAATACCGGAGACAGTATTAAGTCTTGGGATTGTGCCAAACTCTCTCATAAAACGGCAGTAAAGTCTGTTTTTTACAGGTGATGTGAGATTGAGTAAAGTCTCCAAAAGGGACTCATACATATAAGCATGTGATGTGATGCATGAGATTTTAGTTACAATAAACCAGTAGATTGACATCGTTGTGGAATGGACAGCAGCTTCTTTTACAATCTAATAGCCTGGGAGAATGTAGTGATTACATATCTTTATACTTAGCCAACACCTCCCTGAACCCTTGATCCCTGACCTCACGCCGCCCACTGTTTGTTAGGAATAAATCACCTTCAACCCTTTGTAATGAGACGCTGATTATTTCATACAGTTGACACATTTACAGAGTAAGGCTGTTTTCTGCGTCTGTGAATGGGGCGGCCATTAGGTGATGGTATTGACCGCATGTTGCATTTGTTACTCAGACGATATTTAGTTTGTCCTGTGGTGTAGGAAGCACATGCACATGCAGCAATTCCATTAGCCCCCTGACTGCACAAGCATAGTTGTTGCTAAGGCCCCAAGGGCGAGATATGAAGGGTTGCCAAAAGGCAAGGCGTTATGGAGAGGACATCACTTAACCTAGTCTCCTCTTTCTAAGTATTTTTCTTCACAGAGATAAATAAATAGCATAACTTAGCAACCCACACCAATTTTTACACCATCCTCTGATCTAAGTGATATGATGATATAAGGAATATGTGGATGAAACACTTTGTGTATGAGAAGATTATAGGGTTTTACCTTTTTTATAAACTTATTAAACATCAATGTTACTGATGTCAGAATTTCGACACTCTCCCACCCAAATAATTGAAAATCAGGTCTTTCTGACGATTCAGCAGAACCTGGCTCTGATTGGAGTGAAGTATATCATCTTGCTATTACTTAACTCTCACCAGTGTATTTAATCTGCTGTTTCAGATAAAACGGTGTTTTTTTTTTTTTTTTTTTAAAGCTTATGTTGTAATGTGACTTTGATGTGTTGTGGACGACCTGGCATACACATGTAAGCACAGTATATGCTTAGTTACATGTGTGTATTTCGACAGTAATGACTTGACTGTGTGTGTGTGTGTGTGTGTGTGTGTGTGTGTGTGTGTGTGTGTGTGTGTGTGTGTGTACAGGGTGTGGGACAGCCGTGCATGGCAGGTGACCAATACTTTTCCAGCCAAGCAATACATCCAGACCCACTGTGACGTCTCTCCAAATGGAAACTATTTGGTGTCCAGCAGCAACGGCTTTGGAGGGCAGGGCTGTGAAGCCACGGTGAGGCCACTGGAGGTGTTGGTGTGGTTCTTGGCTGTACAGGTGTAGATGTACAGATGGTGGATATAGTTGAGGCTGCCAGTAGGTTACCTGTTGTCTGGGTTTGATTAAGTCAGTACTAGACAAACACTAACTGGAATTAACAATATGTTTTGTGGCAGGAAGGCCTGTGGCTACTCAGTCAGTACCAGTTTTTTTTTTCATTTTCTCTCAAACAAAGACATTACCCTTGTGCAGATGGTCTCTGAACTAACATCCACTGGTTCTGTATTGAAATCCAGTCTAGTAAAAAGTGAAACACATCAAAGTTTTGTTTAGAATATATGACACACATTGGTGGATTTTACTACCCATACTTTCAGTTAACTCAAACATTATTCAGTTGTCATTGTTCAGATTCAGAACAAGAATTTAGCTGAAAATTGAACACCCCACTCCACTACACAACATTCTCCCCGTGTGGTAACCAACAGAGCCTTGAAAACTTGCTTAACATCTTGACTTTGATTAACATTTAATTGTATGGCATTACTGTTTCTGTTGATTATTATTATTTAGTAATATTGATTACAAGACAATAGTTGTTATAATTTATTTTATTATTGTATGATGAGATCAGATTTCATGTAATTCTCCAATCCAATAAAAGTCGACATTGTTATGTATCCACTGTCTTATGCAGATATTTTTGAAATTTCTGACAATATCATTTGTTCTCAGTGGAGTTGTGTCTGTGTTATTAGCTCTGGGACCTGCGTCAGCCTGGCTGCAAGGTTGTGGAGTACAGAGGCCATCTCCAAACCACAGCCTGCTGTGTGTTTCTACCTACGCCCCCTGGTGGCACAGCTCAGGTAGCAACATCCTCCCATGACAGCTCCATCAAAATCTGGGATCAGAACACAGCAGGTAACACTCACTAATGGATGAAAACATTTACACACAGACCAATAATAACATATGTATAGGCACAGATGCAGACACCATTTGGGTGTTTGGCCTTTTTACACCAACCCTCCTTCTGGCACCTTCTGTTCAGTTTGTTTAGGGACACTGTCTCTGGATGGTGCCGGTCCACTGGTTTCTCTGGCTCCAAGTGACTCCACCAATCTGCTGTGTGCCAGCTTCAACAATGGGCTCAACCAGATCCAGGTGGGCCAGGGATCAAACCAGGCTCAGAGTTCTGGAGTAGGTTCAGGTGGGGCAGTTGGCCTGGACATTAAAGTTGTGGCACGTTTCTGAGAGCCCAGCAGAGCCTGGTGTGACTTGTAACCCCGACCTATGAACAGCCAGTGACTCAGAAAGCACTATCACTCGATGCAAACACCATGTCAGTTCTTTCTTAGATTTTTAATAAATTTTACACATTTCCATAGACATTTTTGCTTTGCTAGACTGCCATACAGTGAAGAATGACAGAGGAGATCAGCAAGAAAGAGGAGGATGAAAATAACGTGCACAGAGGATGCACCTTTTGTCCAACAGAGCCATCTGGATACTTGTCACATTTGTTCTGCAGGGAGACTATAAACACCAAAATCCTCATGCTTGGACTGTTGCATTTTTGGACCAAGCCAGATGAACCAGGATTTACTTAATTTATACACTACTTCAGCTAGGTGGTGGTGACGAGATACTTCATTCACATGCTGTATTGCTTTTATTGAAGGTGCTGAACACAGGTTCAGAAGACATCTTAATGCGGCGGGAGTGGTTTTGAAATTTTTGTTTTTTCAGTTTTTTTTTTTCCTGGATTAAAATGTATTAGTTGCAGTCAGATTTGCAGTCTTGTTTGTCAAACGCTTTGTGGAAAGATGTTGTTATCACCAAAACGGAGTAATGAGGAACACGTGTATGCAGATAATAGTGTAGCCATTGATTAATTTGTACTCTAGCTTTATCCTGACAAGTGTTAAAATGAGTAGCTATGATACAGGACTGTATGAACATGCTTTGTTTTTGGGTAGATTTCAATCGATAATGGTTTTTAAGATACAGATTCTGTTATTTTTAAACTGACGCAGATGATGGCTGAAGTGCTGATATCCAGTATATTTAAATTAAAAAAAAATACTATGCAAAATACAAGAGTAGTTCCCTTTTTGATAAAATACTGTTTGAATAAACAAATGTGAATTAAGAAAATACCGAAAGTATATAAATGAATTTCAAATAAAGCTGCTTGACCTGTCAACATAAAACCTGCTACCAGTTAAGTACTTAAGATAGTGTTTGACAAGGTTTTACGATGATTTTTTTTTTTTTAATAATATGGTGTTTCTACTCTGCTATTAACAACAGCTATTTAACTTTTTGTTAGAATTAGCAATCCAGACCTGCTGTGGTTTAGCTAGCAAATGCTGATGTTAATATTAGCAACCTTAAGTGAATTAATTTGGCTTCACATTACATTCCTATCTTAACTGATTATTGTCAGGACATGAGTGAAAACACTCTTGTATTTGAAGTGTAACTTAAATGCTGATACTTTCTCAGGTTCAACTGCTTAAAAATGACATGATACACCTTTTGTTTGTAGATGTCCTGGTGACAATCTCTCCCAAAGGCTGTGGTTGCTATATCATCCCATTCCATTTTAGAGAATTTTCTGCAACTAGGGGAACAAAATGGACAAAAAGATCAGGAGATGGATCAAATTAACCCGTTTAGTGGTAATGCACTCTCAGGTGTTTCCAAATGCACTCGTATAAATGTTAATCTGAGGACATCTACTGGTTTATTACCTACTGAGCATTGGCTTTTTCCAGGAAGATGAGATACAGCAACAAAAGCTTGCAGGTTAGAGCGAAAACTTAGAGGTGCAATAAGAAAACTCAGTCAACTGTGATGTGTGGCTTTGTCATGTGGTCCACAATCAATAATTCATTATTTTTTCATTCAGTGTTTTTCTAAAATGCAACAAAAACTACAAGCTGTAGGGAACAAAAGGTGATCAGACATTTCATTTTGTGAGAATGTACTAAAAATCTCTAGTTGGTTCGATTGTATCTTTGTTTGGTACATTACGATTAAGCAATAAATTCTTATGTCTGAGGAGTAAATAATGTCAGATAATGTCAAACTGTTACATGTTGCTCATTTTTTCCATAAGATTACACCAGAAAGCTACTGCATACAACATACATTTTCTAGGGCTAGCTACTGGCCTTTTTTCGCTGGAGGAGATTGGGTTTAATTATTTTGCTCAAGGGCACCATGAAAATATTTTTCTAATCTTTAACTCACTGCTTCAAGAATGTTGGTTCCTGCTTTATCCATACCACTTTCTTACATTAAGAGGAGCAGCTAATATTATTCAAGAGAGTCTACGTTTATGCATACACCTTTATACAGCCACAACATTAAAACCACCTGCCTAATACTGTGTAGATCGCCCATGAATTTGGAGGCCAAGTCAACACCTTGAACTCTTTGTTGTGTTCCTCAAACCATTCCTGAAATATTTTTGCAGTGTGGCCACTGCCATCAGGGAATACCATTGCCATTAAGGGGTATACTTGGTCTGAAAATAGGTTTAGGTAGGTAGTCCATGTTAAAGTAACATCCACATGAATGCCAGGACCCACGGTTTGCCCAGAGCATCACACTGCCTCTGCTGGCTTGCCTTCTTCCCAAAGTGCAGTGGTTCTCAAACTTTTTCTGGCACGCCCCCCCTTCAGAAGTCGTACCTTGAAGATAATTTTTTTTTTTTTTGGAGCATTTTCTCTTTGTCAATTAACCTGTTAATAACAAGCGTTCATTACCAACCAGCATGGGCTTTAAATGAACACCAAAGATTTATCAGTTCCACTACGTATCAGAAGTGTTCTCGGTAGAAAGTTACCACCCAAGTACTGCAAGTACTACAAAATACAGTAAGATAAAAACATTGATCAACAATGGGCATTTCATTCCAAAACAGACAAATTAGTTTTAGTGGAATTCCTCTTACTGTGGTATACTTTGTAAGTATGCTGTCACGCATTTTTACTTGTTTCAACCCCCATTTTTCAAAAGCCTGAAGTAATTCTGATTATTACTATATAAAAAACATACTTTGCAGGAAAATCCCATATGCATGAAATTATTAACGAATCAGGGAACGAAAGACTTTAAGTCATACTGTGGTGTTTAATTTATTCAAATCTGGACCTCATTTTCACCCTGACACAAAAAAGAACCACTTACCCATCAACAGGTTTTCATAAAGACTCACACACAAAGTAGACATCAGCAGGCAAAACAGTTTGGCGGCTGCCACATCACCGAAGTACAGACATATTCAGATTAAAAAAAAAAAAAAAGGTCTAAAAATGTTACTTGATGAAATGAAAAATAAAAAACAAAAACTATCTGCATCTACTCAAAATTCAAGTTACAAAAAACTGCCTTAAATTAATGAAAAATATACATTATTGGCACAGCATGTTATAAAAAGCAGGCTAAGTGGAATAATGAGAATAGGTAGGATAAAGTACATTAAAATAAAATTAAATAATTAAAATAATTACAAGTCATTCAGAAGACAGTTTTAAGAGACTAAATAGTAGCATTCAATCCAGTGCTGAGAGATGCCAACAGAGAGATTTGAGATTGACTTATCTTTCAGCATCTGAGTGGTAACAAGTGGCACGTGAATAGGTCTAAAGCTAGTAGCAACTTTAAGTATTCAGTGTCTCTTCCTTTCTCTTGGAGCCTTTTGAGTGTTTTCAAGCTGTTTTTGTCTCAGAAACTACAATCAAACAACAATTGTGTTGTGATAGAAATAACTAATAAAACTGCGAGAAAAATTGTGTTGTTTTTTTCTCGAACAGTTTTCAGTGTCTAAAATGTAGGACCTGATAAATACCCCTCCAAATCCCCAATCTTTTGAGATCCGGAATCAGCTGAGGCACAGTTTCACACGCTTGTGTTAGAAATCCCAAACAATAATCATCTGACCCCATAAGATCACCTGACTCCAACTACTTTATATCCATGCCACTGGAAAACTGGGTAAAACCTTCCTTCAGTAACGTACACGATTAATTCTAATCACTTAACACCTTCATAAATCACACAGGCTGTCATTATTTGAACAAACACAGATCACTGGCTACAGACTGTTGGGGTAACCACACACTAAAAGTCACCAGGCTAAAGCCCCTCAAGTCAGCTTCACCTCTTCAAAATAATGAAAAAAAAAACAAAACAAAACAAAAAAAAATTATTTTAATTTTACACCTTTTAAATTTAGGTAACATGTCAGAGATCATAACATAGGCAGCACGGCTCTGATGATGGATGCGAGAACAATTCAGAGGGCCTGTGTCCAGTTTGGCCTTGTAACGTGGAACAGCCCTAGTAAATGTGGCAATTTGGTCTACACAGTACAGCAATCAGTGCAAATGGTAACTGCAATGGTGCAGGAAAATAAGACTCTTTAGAATACAAACACCCCAATATAATTAACATCTGGCTAATTCATCACATCACAAATCACATTTTCAAAGGGCTCTCTACCTAAGAATTCAACATCATGTATATAATGCAACATAACATTAGAGGCATAAAAACAAAGCATGCAAGTAAATCCCTTTGAGTATTATGAGCTACCTGGGGTGGTTTACTGCAGGGGACAAGCTGGACGTGTTTAGGTAGAATAAGAATTTTTTTTTTTTTTTTTAACTTTGAGATTTAAAAACAAAGTACACAGTAAGATAATCCTATTCAAATATTTAACTTTTTTCTTGAATTTTGCTGGCATTGCAAGATAAAGTTGAAAGGCAAGACAACAGGTCTAATGTCACATGTACTGGTAATAATCAGAATATGCTGAGAAATAGCCAGAATCCATGTGTCTGTACCTCACATCACAGTGATGAAACACCTTCCTTCTCCCAAGATGAATGCTAACATTGCACCCGTACTATTGAGAGAATCAAGAAATACATCCCATAGCATCTCACACACATTAACAGTTGCTGAGGGGTTTGTTAATCTGAGTGTCAAGAGTATAAATACTGTTTGTTTGTTTTTTTTCCTTTAGCCTCAGTAGTGTCGTGAGGCAGCTGTAAGAGTTCTCGGATCATTTCAACCATCCTGCAACATTACTGACTTGTGTTCATCTTTAGTCAATCTTTCTCATGACACACTGAAAGCAACAACTTTTTTTTTTTCTCCTGAAGTTGCACAGCATTAGGGTCATTTGTATAAAAGCATGTGTTTACAGTGTCCAGATTGTATAAAATTAATTTACATAGTGTGTGCAAGGGGGAAAATGAATAGATTAAGACATGAAACATAGTGAAGCATGGCAAGTCTCTTATGACAATACATGAGAAATATAAAAAATTAACGTCAGAAATAATAAAGATATAAAAAAAAAACCACCTTTCAAACTAACTGATGGCTACAGTAATGGACACCAAGCATGTGTCTAAAGCACTGTTTATAACAGAATGACATACTGTGTGAATTAATCAGGCTGCTCGTAGATCCATCTTTAAATTAAATCTGTAACCAAATTAAGAAATTGATCCCATTTATACCCGACTAAAACTCCAAGATAAATTTTGATTTCAAGCCAGTGTGAAGGGACTCAAAACGACCTAAGTAATTTTTTCTAGAACACTTTTGCAATTAATCTTTTTGTGCATTCACACATTTAAATATTAAAAAGGTTATTTCCCAATTTAAACTTTAGAGCCACGAGCTACAGTTCAAATCTGTACAGTAATTCGATGCCAGTACTGAAATTATCAATGAAAAGATTGATTTGGTTTTGACATCAGATATGAATCAAGTATTGTAAAAATACTGACAGATTTGAAACCATATCTGAAAAACTGTCAAGTAACTCAAAGAGACCATACATTATTTTAATATGCTTAATGCCTCATTTCCAATTCGATATATGTGTTGGTTGAGTCCCTGAGATATTGCTGTCTGTCTGCATTTTCTCCCAGTCTGATGGTTACTTTCTAATACAGTGCTTTTCCATTTCACAAGCCTGACGCACACGCACAAACTCAAGTCCGTCGCCCAGATGCGTTTGATCATACACCCACGCACACACACATTCACAAAAGAAAAGGAGGTCCTGATGTCACTATGGAACTGTGACTTAATGAAACAAATTAGATCTACATAGTTTCAACATGTTGGATAGCAATGGAATAAATAAATTGTACTATGGACAACCACCCAACACCTTGAGGATTTTTACATGTTAGAAATACAATATTTGTTTTTGTCCCCTGCATCATACACCCTACCCCTCTCCTACTTCAATAGTTTCCAAAAGGCGAAAAAATGTTTGGGGATGAACCTGTTTAAGAATCGTAACCCCCAGGTTATTAACAAGAATAAAAACAAACACACATACATAAAATATGCTTTTTCATTAAGCACAGGCATTGACAATTCTTCTCCAAACACCAAAAATTCAAACTCCAACTTTGGAGTTTCTCAAAAAGTAGCTGAGGTGTAGAATTAGGCCAGCATTTAGAAAAACCATGGACATCTCTCTGATAACCTCCTTACAGATGTAGCACCAACCTTTCAAAGCACTGAGACAAAAACAAAAACAAAAACAAAACAAACAAACAAACAAAAAAAAAAACCTGTTTGGTTGATTTGCGTGAGCTCCAAGTTATTTGTCCACACCTCTGAGGATTTTTACATACCTTGTGAATATAATCAACTCAAGCCGTTAAAATACTGTGTTCAGATCTAGTTTCGTCCCCCATCTGACAATAGAGTTGTAAATACCCAGTAGTTGTGTTGCTGCAGATGTTTGCAGTAAACAGCATTCTGATATCAAATGCAGCCATTTCTACAATATCCCCTCCCTCCCCCTCATCCTCATCCTCGCTGCCACCTAAGTCTACTGATCCCCAGTGCGTTCCAGGCTGTCTATGACACGACTCAGCCTGATGTTAAGCAGCCTGATCTGAGTGTCCAAGTGGTCGATTTTCTCTTCCAGTGAACCTGCCCCGCCCCCCCGACGCCAGTACGCTCCCACAGGCCCAGTCATGAAATATACAGCCATGATGAAGCACAGTGGCAGCACCGCGCGCTCAGGGTCGCCCTCGAACTTCTGCAGGATGTAGAGGCAGGACAGGGCGAAGAGCGTGACGCGAGCTAGCCAGAAGAAGCGGCCAAATACAGCGTGCAGCAGGTAGAAGAAACCCCCCAAGAACATAGAGAGGAACCAGTAGGCCAGGAGTACAGCGGCAACCAGGAGCAGGGCGCGTGCTGGAGAGCTGGTGAGAGATGTGGGGCTGAAGTAGTGGCTGAGGTTTGAGGCTACAAGGGGGGGGAAGATAGAGAACAGTAAGTTAACACCAAATTAATTGGTCAAAAAACTTAAAAGATATTATGCCCTGACCCTTGGCACATTCCGGAAGATGGGAAGTCTGAGTTTATTTCAGGGCATTACAAGTTTCTTTTAAAACTTGTGACATGTTTCATTCTCTGTGTCCATCTGTCTGTATATCTGACATTTCTAACAAATAAATAATATGAATGCATTTAAGGTCTTACAGTCAATGCCCATCACATCAAGCAGATCTGACCAGATCTTCCAGATGGTGTCCAGAAAAGAGTCCACTCCATGGACAAACCGCTCTGTTGTTTTGGAGAAAAACTACAGAGAGAAAAAAAGAGGAAAGAAGGGTAAGACTGTTTAATAGTCACATTTTTTGTGTAGACCTACTGTAAAAACAGAAGAATCATTCAGAACATTGTAATGGAAACAAACCCAGTGAAAACCAATAGTAAAAGGACAGAAAATGCACATGACTGTGTATTCTGACTAACATCAGTTTATTCCTGCTCAATTAAAACCCATACATAAATATTTACCGTAATATATATCATATACAAAAGTATTTTAAAAGCGCCAAGACCTTTGAAAACAAGACTGTGTCTGTATAAACTAAATAGATCGTATAAAGAACAGTTGTCAACTAAAACATGCAGAGGACTGCAGTGTAGTAGTTTAAGTTACAGTGGTGCATTAATCACGATGACCAGAAAATTCCACTAGCTGAAAGAAAGCCACCCTGTATCACAGCAGCCTTTAAGCCAAAAAGTTTTGAAATTGCATTGTCCACGTTTTGTATGTATTTCGCAACTATTAAGCAAATAGATGCTTTTTTTTTTTTAAAGCTTCTAATTATAGCTGCTACTTGTGTCGTGTTGTCCTCTGAAGCCCACAGTACAGGAAGGGCTACATTAAAACTTGACAAGACAAATTTGGGGAAGTGACACAACAGATTACCAACGCCCAGAGAAGCCAACCCTCATTTTGACAGACTACTAAGGTTTGGATATAACGGCAATACGTTAAAAAGACTGACAATACACCATAACAGGAACAGGTGCCTTTGTGTTTACGCTGTCAAAGCAGAGGCTTCACAGGAACCAATCCATTCTGCCTACCAACTTTAATACCCCTTTCCCCTCGCAGCAGACATTTGACTTATAATAGATGAAAAAGCAAAAAAAGTGTCATTAGGGACAATGATGATGAGCCAGTAAGGCACAGCACAGTGTCAGGGCTGTGGCTCTGGGGGGAAAAAAAACCTAAGTTGGTTGCAGTCTTTATCGGTTACATTAGTTACACCTGACAAGAGGGTAACTCGATCAGGTCACCAATGTCCCTTTTGAAGTCAGCAGCAGTTACAAAGCAGACTCATATAAAAGAATATGCTACACCCCATGTGTACTGATCCTTTCGGTCTTTGCTATGTAGTTGAGTGACAGGATGAGGAGTCCGGCGTACCATCAGCGACCACTCATACTGGTCTCGCTTTCCGTCACTTTAAAAATCAGGTCACTTTCTGTTTTTTTTTTTTATACGTTATCGGCCAAACAGGCAAAAAAACCCCGAGACGCCCAGGCTCGCGGTATACATCGTGACAGGGACGTGTTTTAAAACGCGGCCGTTTCTGTCCGCGACCACTGTGGTTCAAGCTGCCCTCTGCAGCCAGCAAAAGACGATCGCATGAGTAGCCCAACATACGTCGCCTCGGGTTTTCTGCTCTGGCGGCTACACGCAGGAAACAACTTCGATTTCAAAATGCAGGAAGCGCAGCCGCGCCAACGACGGGCACACGGAGCTGGTGTGTCTCTTAAACAAGCGCAGCTCCCTAATAATTTGGAGGCGGATAACAGCTGCTATGGCCCGGACAGTTGGGGGTACGCGCCATCTGTGAAAGGTGACATTAGCTGCACGCCGCTGATGGACCGAGTACAATGAATGAGAATTGGTCACACACCGATACAGGCTGTTATTTAAGTGAAACCTGCTTTCACGGTAACGCCAAATCACCTGACACCCTCTATAACCGGATAAAACATGGGATAAAGGCTAATTTTTCAAAATGGCATCCGTGAAATTGTTGGCCAGGCCCGGGCGCGCTGGTTTCCTGTTCGCCATGCTCAGACCACAAAACCGCCTCGGCTGCTTTCTCCTGCTAAGCTGGACGTTATATTCCCCACACTGACCTTGTATAACCCTCTGATGTTGTCCTCTCCGAAAACACTGCTCAGAGTCTGGTAGATGCCGTTAGCTGCCCGTCGGAAGCTGTTCTGGTTGCTGGTCCGGCTCCTGCCCGCTTCGGCTGTGCACAGCAAAGACGCGGAAAGCACCAAGAAAACCACGAAAAACCTGATTCCCTTCATGGCACCAAAGACCTCGAGGTGTCAGGCGGGAATATGTATCAAAATGGTTCTATTAAGCGCGGCGTAAAACAGGTAGTTAGCTGCCTAAAGTGACACCTTGGTGGAGGATGACAGAGACTGGCTGTGATGGTGGTGATAACCCGGGTTGCTTTCAAGGGCGCCTCGTAAATTTCCCACCCCGTGCTCGGACTTGGCTGGTGTCCGTGCTTTTGGGCGAAATTAATAAAGGATCATGTGAGCAAAACAGACATTATAGATGAACGATTGCTGCTTTATTTTATCGACCAAACGACATTTAGCTGTTATGTACTGCATTGGAACAATGAAGATGATATCATAATGAATCCTAATTGGTATTTTAATTGCTTTATCCAGCAAAAGTTATAGCCTTTTATATGTACCTTTTTAAGTAACACAAATTATTGTCATTTGAGTGGAAAAACTATGAATATATATGCCGCTATATATCGGCATTGGGTTATCATGGAAGGCATTTTGCATCCCATTTGCTGTTTAAACACCTTGCCTATGGTCTTCTGACATTTCCGACTATCGTTGAAGACACCACTTCTCTTCGTGTGAATTGGAGGCAGGTGAGGCTCATCTGAAGCTTGCTGCTGCCCTCCGCTGGTTAAGTAGCCTCCCCTTTCTCCCTGATTTCTCTCAGCCGAAAAACTCATGACAATGAACGCATCGAAGTCCTGCTTTATCCCAAAGCAGGCTGCGTGGATCTCTACTGGTTTTCCTGCCCACCGAAAGACGTTTTACTACGACAGCATCGGTTTTCGATGTGCCTGCATCATTAGGTCACTAGTTGTCTGTGTCTACGACCAAGCAGTTAAACAACGAGTCTGAATTAAAAGGATTTTGCAGTGTAACGAACCGCAAGTCTTTGTTACCCACGTTTTCTAGCCATGAATCAATCAGAAACCACATAAGTATCTGCATTACTACCCTGATTTCACCTCATTTTCCTCTCCTATCAGCTGTACTGTATGTGTTATTCACTTTTTTTCGTCATGTAAAAAGTGCCCCCTCTGTGTGCTCTGTCTATAACAAAAGATAATATTGATATCCATTCTCAAATTTTCCTGAGAAAAGGTAACATGAGCTGGCCCTTAATAAGTTGATAACATTTGTCAAATCAAATACCAATGTGCAGGCCAACCCTCCTGCTTATAAGGCATGAGAGGACGTTCAAATGAAGACGCAGTTCACTGCTGCTCCAGAGAGGCACTTGTTGCTTGAGTGGCTCTCCCCTGAGTTCTCATTATCCAAATCTTAATTACATTGTGAGGCAGGCTAATAATTCTGGAGGAAGAAGGGTAAGACTGCAAATAATGACAGGAGTGGCGAGGAGAGTGGTGCATTGAGGCCGCGTGCAGAAAGGCTTGCTGTTTCCACAGAGACAAGCAAGCCATGTTGCTGGAATTTCTTTAATCACGGGAACATGTGGATCCAGCCTATTTTTTTTTTCCTCGTTAAACGAGCACTTACTGGCACACTTTAGAGAAAGATGCAGTAAAATGCATGATTGGAGTCCTCAATTACCTCTGTCACATTTGATTCACCCACTAGATGGTAGGATTGGACTATGGTTGGACTTTAACAACACAAACAGTAAACATTAGATTAATTAATGTTAGGCTGATTTTACAAAAATAGGGGCAAAGTAATGGGAATAATGGCACCAACATTTGGTGGAGTTACACAAATGTTCAGGGGAAAGAGGTGCTTGTAAATATCATCAAGGGAGATACTGCGGGCCTAAGTTTTGGTACCTCAACTTTGTTTCCGTCTTTCCTCGCGCGTTTTCTGACTCCTGTCGCTTAGTAACTGCGGTGGGTAACCATGTTTGGTATCCAAGCAACGACGCACGCAAAGTAAGGCGCAGAGTGCAGGGTAGATGCAGCACCTACAGGAGAGCAATGAAGGAATGTCTTAACCTTGGGCCAGAACAAATTTAATAACACGACAACGATATTTTGGGCCGACTCTGGTAGGTGTCTGCACTGCGCAAATGAAGTTTAGATAAGCTACAAGTTAGTTTTTGGGCGGGGTAAGTTAAAAATGTATGGACGAGCTCCAAGAGTCACCTTCACGACAACAGGCGGCACATCATCTACAGTTGGCCCCGGATCCTACGATGTCACCCATAGCAATTATAAAGTATCAGGTAGTATTAAACTGAAGGCTACTTAAGTCTCCTTTTAAATCGATAAATCCACCGCCTTCTTTTCTTTGCTCTCCAGAAAATGTACGCTTAAATGTACAATATAAAAATGAACCTAGCTAGCCGTATTTTAAAATGCTAACGCTACCTAAAAATCAGTAAGCTACTCTACAGCGATAGAGTCACAATTTAATCTATTTATTCATTTATTAGAAAGATGGCACAATATTAAAACTTAATATTGTTAGCCTATGAACATAGCCTACAGATAAGGGAAAAAATTAATACATCTTGTACTGTTATTCAATAGATTAGCCATGCAATAAAGTTTGTGTTACTGTTATTTGGTCCATCCATTATTGTTCCTAAAAAAAAACAAAAAAACAGAATACAACACCTTATCTAGTCTAATCATATATTTGCTGTTTTTGAATGAACAACTTGCCTATTTTACTTTTGTGTGCTTGTTTTTTTTTTTATTGCAGATGGTTATGCCCCATTCCTGTCCTTGACGAACAGACAGTCAGTATTAACGTCTACTGAGAGGATACCAGGACCCGGACAGTATGACTCCTCACCTGTAAAGGTACTGTAGTTTAGAAACGACCATTTTACATGCAAGCAAGTCAAGACCTGAGCATACCCAAGAGCCTTAGACTGGGTCGGGTGGCATATGGTTGGACAAGAGGGTCCTGAAAGCAGAAGCAGATGTGTCTGAAGTCATTCTCAAGTGGAATTGTACAAGAAATATAACGTATTTTTCATTTATATTAAAATGCCTTCGATAAGAGTATAGTGGTGTTGTAAGTTATTTCCTTATACACCCATATAACATAAAATACCACCTGAGTAGATGCAAGTAATGACTGTGGGGAAATTGTTTGCGAAAACTATTAATTCACCATTTTAGGAAGTTAGTTTTAGGAGTTGAGAGCAAGGTAAATATGATGTTTACATATTGGTAAAAAAAATCTGTGAAGAAAAGCACTTTAGCGTGGAGCAAATATTTGTTTATTGCAGTCTCATTCTCTCTTTGCTTGTTTTTCTGTCGAACCCTCATCTCTTCAGCTAAATATCCATGGTGGCCGCAGTCTTCAGAACCGCTCCAGGCGTTTTGAGGAGGTGCTGTCAGAGGTTCCTGGCCCTGGGGCCTACAATGTGATGCCTGCCTCAGGAAATACGCTCAGGGCTATGACGGTTGATGCAGGACAAGCTGACAGCCTTGGCAGAAAAATGGTAGACATATGGGTGAAGATATGAGGGCACAGTAAAAAGATCCTTCAAGTTACTGACAATGATTTATTATGGATTTTCTCTTTTAGTTTATTATGTTGGTCATCAAAGTTAGCTTTTATACAGTGTGTCTTCTGTATGGTAACTTAATGTAGAAAAAAGATACTTGTCAAAAAGGATCAAAAAGTCATCTAATACAACAAACAGGTCTCTGTGCTGATGGGGGTTCACCCTTTTCGTTTTGGTCCAGGGTTTGCTTCTGCAGTCCTGTCAGCACTACACACACACACACACACACACACACACACACACACACACACACACACACACACACACACACACACACACACACACAACAGTTAATTACTTTCTTTTTCCCACATACAGTACAATAAAAATACAATAACGCGCAAAACTCTTTTCAGCACTGTGCACTGTGATGTGCTGTATCTGTGCCATTTGTCAAACCAAAGATACGAATAGCAGCGCCTCCTCCAAATGTGGTGACTGCCAATATTTAAAGACAGTACTGTAGCCCTTATCTTTGGCAGCTCTGCCATCTGCAGACCTGTTTATCATCAATTTATGGGAGTTACAGGCTGCTATTTTAAAACATGTTCTCTAGACTTTATTCTACACAATTACATTTTCCCTGCTGTAGTTGAAAAAACACCATCTGGTGTATTGGCTGTAACTGTATTTGAAAACATAGCACATTCAGCAAAGCATACTTGGAACATGGTAGGAGAAAAACAAAGGAAACTTACATTATTAAATTGATTGTCCTGAATAAGTTGGAAATTCTATCACATTGTGCAAAAATAATGAGATAATGAGGAGTGAAATATGAAGACACCAGACAGAGGGAGAGTCTTGTACGAATCTGTAACTTGACTTTAACCGCTAAAGTGACAACATTTTCGTCTTAAATAGAGAAATTTAAAATATCAGCAAGGATTGGAAAGACCAGGTATTTATTCGTAATATACTTTTCTTCTTTATGCTGCTGTAAATCTGATATGAACCTCCATGCAAAGACTAGTGTTGTCTCAGGTTCAGTTATCATAGGTGGCAGTAGTCTCAATAGGCTGAATATTCCAATTTTAAAGTCCTCAGAAGTAGCACACGACCAACAGTGGCAGAGTCAGGCCTCATTCTGTCCAGGGACACCCTGGTTCTTACACAGTGGCAGTGACAAAAGCCTGAAGACAACAGTATGTCCATTTTGCTTCACTTCGTTGTAAAACCCTACACACCCATTACTGTTTGTTGTCCAGTTGTAAATCCAAATTTTGTACAATGAACCCTCCCTCCTGTTTGCTGTTAAAGATATAATGTCTCAGACAGTTCAAGAGTTTAAGATAAACCACCTAAAAACACGCTAGCTATTTGATCCTTTAGCTCACTTAATACCTTGCATGATATGTGAACTTTGGAGAAAAGTTGTTGAATTTAGGATAAAGTAGCCTCCAGCTTCATCAGTGGTGAAACATATTAAGTTCAGCCTTGCAGTGAACTCAGAGATGATATTAAGTTGCTCTTTCCATTCTCCAGCTATGTCAAATTTATGTCCAGTGTATGCAAACACAGATAAGCTGCGAGTTAACACTGAGCTCAGGGCTTTATCTGATCGAGTTTGATACCAATGATTAGCTCATTTTGTACGGAGAATGGAGCATTTGAAACTTTCACCTACAGACCTGACCAAACATGTAAGAGTCTTTACAGAGATTATGCTCACACTCTTCTCTCTCTATGCTAGCCGTAATTATCTGAATAGCACCTTTCTCCCAGCTAAAGGAAGTTAGTAGCTTCCATGTATTTTGACAGAGATGGCTTCATTGCTGTTCCCTCAGCAGATATTGTTCCTATTCTTACACTTCTACCTCTGCCTTTCCTTCTTTCTTCTACCCTTTCCCCTTTTCCTCTTCTGCTTCTTATCTTCTGTCTCCCCTCGCTCCTTCCCTCTGTGTCTGTCTCTCCCTCAATCTCACACTAAATTGGCCCTAGGCAATGCTCAGATACTTTGTAAGCCATCCTGTCCTCTCCATTTCAAACTCTGACTTCTCTTCTTGTTCTCCCTGCCTTTCTCCTGCTTTTTCCTCTGAACAGTGGCTGCAGGCTAAAAGTCTCCGGCTGGTTTGTCAGTCAGATATCCCATCCATTCCTTCCCCGGGCCAGGCTCATGGCTACGAGGAGGACGCACTGGGTGTGCTCCGCAAGCAACAGCCCCCTCCTACGGACACAACCCTGGGGCCAGCGTTCTACAATCCATTGCTGGTAAGGATGAATACACGCACCACACACAAACACACAAACACACACACACACACACACACACACACACACACACACACACACACACACACACACACACACACACACACACACACACACACACACACACACACACACACACACACACTCACACACACACATACATGCACAGTCCTGGAAGTTTGAATATATATCCATCAGAGAATGTGAAGTGCTCATTTGTGCACGCAAGTGTGCTTTCATTAGTCTATGCAAGTGTGTTTCTGAGTGTACTTACTTCGCCCGTGAGGCGAGGTCCATTAGTGTTAGGCAGATCAAATGCACCGCTGTACCCCCACCTCACCTCGTTCAGTTGGCCCGAAACCCATTTCCATAGCTAATGAATGCAGCTCCACTTTAAAAAAAGCCACAGCACACCAATGCTCATCCATTTTACATGCCAACAAAGAGAGCCATTAGTAATTATTCTTCAAACTATATTACAATATTCACTTAAAATAATGTGCACGCCTGCTGGTCTGGCTCTCAATTAAGTAATTTTTCATCTGTTAATGACCAGAGGAAGTCAACAGTGTCCTTGAGTGCTGGCTGAGGTTGTGTCAACACACCGGCGCAGGCACAGAGGCGTGCTGTGATTTAGGGTTATCAGCAGTGCATCCATCCACGCCTCTTTCTTTCCGTCTCAACTTCTGTTGCTCTCCCTTTGAAAGTTCAGCCTCCATTTCTGTCTGTCTCCATCCCTCTGTCTCTCCATCTGACACACTAATTTCTTTAAACTCAAACACTTCCCCCGACCCGTACTCCGACTGAGTTCAAAAGTGTGGAGAGGCGGAATTAAGTGGCTGTGTGAGGATGTAACTTCAAAGTGGATGGGCAACCTTTGAATGATAAGACATTAGACGGAAATCAAAAGAACATAACTTTGTTTTTCTGTCTGAATGTCATTGAGAAACACAAAAACAACTTAATTGGTTTTATCCACTGACCATAAACTTATGGTTCATGTCTGTATCATTGCATCGACTGAGAATTAAAACTTAGTACACAGAATTAGAGACAGGTCACTAAGCTTGATAGTTAATAGTTATTGGCCGATGTGGATTTATCACAGATATATTGTTATAGGCAGATACTGTATGGTGGCTGTGAAAAATAAGTATGCATGGTAAAAGCACTTGGATTAAATTAGGAAGAGTATCACCATGAGATATTTTGTTTGTTCATACTGTGTGATATTAAATTGTGCAGATTATCATAACATAGCTGGCCAGATGGTGATGTGGAACAAAGACTGTGAAATGGGAAAACTGAAAGGCTAATATTTCAGCCCTTTCTCACTGGCCAATCCGTGAACGATATGCTTTGTTGCATAGTATGAATGAATAATACTTTCATTGTTTATCTATAAAATACCCCAGTATATGGGCCCCAGGAATCAAGTATTGGTCACTCGACACAGAATCGGTATTTGGTTTGAAGATGTGAGATGGAAATAAAGATTTGGGCAAGACTGTCCCCTCAACAGATCCTGAATCAGATTTAAACCCATGCTGGGTTGTATATGTTTGTGGACAGCAACAAGGGCAAGTTTAGCCTGCAGGATCCTGCCCACACATGGCTCTACCGAGAAAAACGTATTTCTGGTCGAGTTTTTTATTCTCATTTCAATAATAAATAGCCTGCCATTCCATTTTATCAAAGCTGAATTAATATGTTAATGCCCACTAGCTGTGTTTTTGTTTTGCCTGTTAAAAGCTCTCCGTGACATAAATGGGCAATTTGTGCCTGTGTACTCAATGCCAGCTGTGATACCATCACAGTGCTTGTATGTATCTGCGTGAACAGCAGAAAAGTTGTCTTTCTTTTTAACTTTAAGGATCTGAACATCCTTGTTTCCTATAAAAAAAACTACTTACTCGTCTTATGTTTTAATGAAAACTATAAAAATAGTGGAATACCATTTAATTTTGGGTGTATTTAGTTATCTCACTGCTCATAAACTTACAGACACATTCTAGCTGCAAAACTAACTGGAGCTGTACATTATACCTGTAAAACATCATCATGTTAGCATTGTCACTGTGATTAAGTTAGCATGTTGACTTAAGCATTTAGCTCAAAGCACGACTGTGTCTAAAACAGCCTCACAGAGTCTCTAGCGCAGCTGTAGATTTTTAGTCATGTTGATGAATAACTCATCTGTTTCTCAGAAAGAATCATGCAGGAATCCAAAACCCATTTGTTGTGTTTATTTAGTAATTTTTTTGCGGCACTCTGCAATATATTTTTCAGAAAGTCTCACGTAGTATCTCAAAAATGTGTTTGCCGACAGCTGGCCAGTTCATTTCCAGACGTAGCCTCACTCAGTTGTTAAGCAGAAGCTGGAGGCAGAGGAAGCAGACTGTAAAACTCAGAGAGATAAGAAAGGATGGAGGGTCTCCCTTAGATCTCTCACATATTCTGGCATATTTGGCTGAACTTCACATTTCATTCAGCCCCAACTTCATGAGCCCTGGTGGGCTCATTCATTTATCATCTTGCTATCTCGTTCTTTCCCTTCTCCTCTCTTCTTTCTGTCTTTCTTTCTTTCTGGCCAATTCTTTTCTTTAATCCACTTCTCACCTCCACGCTTTTGATGTCTTTCTGCTCTCTCTCCTGCTCTTTCTCTTTCTCCAGCCAGAGATGAGTTCTGCACAGAGGTATAAAGGGGTCCATTTTGGCAACATGACAGGTGAGAGAGGTGAGGTGACAGTGGAAGTGGGACCAGGTCCAGGACAATATTACCCTGAGATGTGAGTATCACATGTCATGTTGCAGAATTTAATGAGTTTTCAGTACCAATGGCATATGAACAACAACAATGATTGTCATTGCATAACAGTGATAAAGCAATAGTTTGACATTTTGTAAAATACGCTTATTTGATTTTTCAGTATGCGAGTTGGATGAGAAGATCAATACCATTTTCATATTTGTATGGTTAATATAAGGCTACAACTAATAGCTGGTTAGCTTAGGTTAGCTGGAAAGACTGGAAACGGAGAAACAGGTAGCCTAGCCAGCTAACCGGCTGCAATGACTTCCTTTGGACAGAGCCACGCTAGGTATTTGTACCAATTTTTTCTCATCTTACTCTCGGCAAGAAAGCGAATAAGCGTATTTTGCAAAATGTGAAACGATTACTTTAATCTGTCACAATCATCTTTAAATTTGATTTATTCTAAACAATTTTGGGCCTACTCCTCTAAAAGTAGATCTAGTACAGTAGTATTTTACTTAAGTTTGAAATATCTTCATCTCGTATTTAGTTACATTCAGTTTAAGAAATAATTAATCTATTCCGGAATGATAGTTAACTGAAATCTCATCCTCATACAAAATAATGCTTGGTACTTACTGTATGTCCACTAAAGAAACTGCTGAAGTTAGCTGTACCTGAGGAAATTTGCTGACTAAACAAATATGTAGAATCATCTGTGATATATGTACATATCAGAGAGATATATACATAGAGATATGTATATTTAATTAAATATGATGGATAAGCATCAATACATGTATTAGGAATACAAAAACGTTTGAAGCACAAGGTTGGTTAGATTAGATGTTCCAGGACATCTAATCTCAGAAGAACACTACTCCTGAGCCCTTAGAGAGATGTGTGCTGCACAGAAAGACTGTTGCAACAAAGTGAATTATTACTTTGCTCCTACAGCCAGGGCATTATGTTTGACATTTCTCACATAGTATTTCTATTGATGGCCACAGAGGATGGGGCTTAGTCAGCTCTTCTAAACTGGTGGGCACACACTCCCAGTTCAGCTATTCATAAAGGAATCGAGTGAACAGGAGAAGGGAAGGTGTATGTGTGAGCAATCACACCATGTACACGTAGGTGCTGGCAAACATTTACATGCCCACACAAACATGTCTGTGATACATGTGATTTTTTGGAATGATTTAAAAATGATTGAAAGCGCTGTCTTTACCCCCCTTGCAGTTCCTGTTTGCTCTTTTCTACTTTTCTCCCCTTCACGCCTCCGTCTCTTGTTCATTCTTACTCTCTCTTGTCCTTTACTCCCTTCTGTCTATGTTTTATTTTTTCTATTTACTGTTCCACTATATACTGTATCTCTCTCTCATTCAGTATATTGTATCTCCCCATTCTTTCTTCTCTCTTTTTTTCTTTGTGTGTTTTTAAACACATTGCTCTATATGTTTTTTTAATCTCCTATATTTGTTTATCAGTTTATTCTTTTCTCAAAGACATTGCCATTGTCTCTGTTTCTCTCAGAATGCCAAAAACACACTATGAAAATATAAACCTTCAAAAGGAACAGAAAGGCAGAGCTGAGCTTACCATCCCTCGCTACCATGAACTGGTGCCCAAGCAAGAGGAAAAGAAGGCAAGTATATGTTGTGTTAGTGGGTGTTTGGATCCATGTGGTGCTATACATGCTAGGTTTGGATCAATTATAACTCCAAGACATAAAAGCTTTACAGGAGTGGGATCCTTGTCAATCTCTGCCCCTATGGGGATGATAGTCCTTTAAAGTGAGCTTATGTAACTTGCTGAACAATGTCCACAAGGGGCAATTAAACCTGCATTAACTGATTTACAGTACAACAAATTTTGAAAAGGAACATGTGTTGGAAATTTGTTAGCAAACATACAGCAGACACAGAGCAACATTAACATCCATTTGGAGTTATGTTTCTGTTTACCTGATGAATATAAGAACAATAGTCATTCCCCTTTTAACTCTGTTTTGGGTCTCAACCAACTCCTGAGGAAGAAATCTGGCTCTGTACTTGCTAAATGCTCCCTCATAGTCAAAAGGTGGTTGCTAACATGTGGTGCTTGGGCAGGTAGCGTACAGTACTGTTAATCAGAGCTTGAAGACCGTAAAACCAAAACAATGAGCTGAAAGACCATAAAATGCTCTGTAGAGCTGAGGGTAACTGCAGCACTGGTGATGATTCTTTGTGGGTTTGTCACTATGGGTGCCTCTTTTCATATTACATATAGTCATTTGATCCATTGTTAAAATTAAATTAGCTATTAATAAATTAATAGCTTTATTAGTGTAAGAGTAGCACGATTAGCCACAATAAACTACTGGTCATACCAAGTAAGGTTGTCGCAGCAAAACCCCTGAAAATGGCAAATTAAGCAAAGGTGCGTTTTGTTAAATAATTTCACGCTCATGTCCTTTTTTTTGACAGCCGACCTATAAATATTATCTCATATTTGTTTTTAATGTCTCATTTCAAGAGTCAAAATGATAGGCTACTCAAATAAGAGGATTTTAACTACTGTTTTAACCACGAGTCAGTCTTTGAACTAAGAAGCTTTGGATAAATAACTTCTGTTGAGAGAGGCAAGAAAAATTTGAGAACCCCTTATTAGTTTATAACCAGTGTATATACAGAAATGTGTTAATATATTCTATTTCAATATATTTTATTTTTTTAATCTTAGGATTTTGAATTGTAAGAGACAGAGATGTAACTCAGCTAAAGTACACACAATTCTATTTTTCCCCCACCCATCTCAACCACAGCAAATAAATTCTCAACCTGTGGGAGACAATGATCCCTAGAGGAAGGCTATGCACACGGTTTTGTTTATAAAAAAAAAAAAAAAGGTTCACGAGCACTTTATTGTGTTTTTTGTATGGAACACTTAATTTAAAGTACATGGAAAGCCATCGGTACCACATTATGAATGAATAATAGATTACAAGCACTACTTATGCCCCCGCAGTAACTGAAGCCTCTAACCTTCAGGTTTTAACACACTCTCCCTGTTTTAGCATATTATATAATGTTGTTGTAATTACACTTAAACGCTCATAATTATATTTTGATGCCTTGACGTGTTTCAGTACTATCTTTTAAGCAGTAGGACGAACTATATTCTTATGCAGTTAAACAGCTTTGATTCAGATTGATTGTTAACACAATAGGATTTGAAAACTCCAAATTGGAAATTAGATTGTCTGATTTACAGTGAGAACAAAGTCACGGTAAGTACTTTGGATTTATTCTAGCTTTATGAAAGTACAGTTGAACATGAAATGATTCAAACCCTCCCCTTCCCTCTATGGTTCTGATTCACCAGTTCATCCGTTCGCCAACAGAGGGCAGTATAACGTAAGTTTTAAACATAGACTGGCGCGCGCGCGCGCACACACACACACACACACACACACACACACACACACACACACACACACCAAGAAACACACACACAAATACACACTGGAGCCAGTTGATTAGAGGGGAGTTACTCACCTGCATATGAACTTGAGCGTGCAAGGAGTCTGAAAAATGTGAAACTGGATTTATGGAGAGAGATGAACGCAACCCTGCTGTCAAGGACTCACACCGACACCTTTCTCTCTTCTCATCCTCTACTTCTTTGAGCATTTTGCTCTGCTGTCTCTCCTGTTTTAGATTTTAGTCATTTACTTATGCATAGTTCATTATACATGACGTTTTATTGCATCTGTTGTACCTCTATTTATAGAATATATGGCTACTAAAATGACTAACATGCTATAATTTATCCTGTGGCTTTGAATCAACAACTTTTCCTTCGGAGTGTGCTTGTATGTGTACACCATGCTGCATTTGGACCTCCTACCATGATGGGTGCACCTCCATCCGTCATCATTAGTACCTGACACATCAACTCACATGTAATCCCACACACACATACACTGACCAGATGGGTCATTACCCACAGTGGGGACCCTCAGGACAAACAACTTTACATCCTAGAGATCAGCAGATAGTCTGCCTCTAAAGGATTAGGGCTGCCGGTTTCATGGCGTTTTGACATGGCAAGAGCAATGACTGAGCAAATCACTTTAACAAACCATTATTGTGTGTATCTCTGCAATCAAAAGCAAAACAGATGGCGTTGAACCAATGCAATGCTTAAAATGGCCGTGTAAATATAAAGTTCATTGTCAGTTTGTCTTTAAATGTTGATGTTATGAATCCCATGTTAACATTGTGGATGATGTTTTTATGTTTGTAGCACTTGTTATTTTTAGAAGCAGCACTGCTCCCACACGAGAAAAGAGAAAAGAAGAAAAGAAGAAAAGAAGAAAACAAAAACTTGGCACAACTGTCTAACACTGGATCTAGTATTACCTTCCTTTAAACTGTACAAACAACTGAAACATATTGGTTATAAATAATCTTTAGTTAAATGTATCATGATTATGCTGAATTTGTATGAGCTTACATAAGGGTTATTAAGATTTGATGATGTTTAGAAATAATTTAAAAGCCTGTGGCTGTATACCACCCTTAGCAAAAGTGTGACTAAATAAAATTTGAGCAAAGATTATATCAACAGAGAGGTTACACAAAGACTAAGTCTAAAAAAATGCTTTTGTGAACAACTAACTACAAATTCAAAGCAGAAAACTGTGTCTGAAACTCAGCACTCAAAGTTCCCATACTGTGTCTGACACTGAAGTTACACATGAACACGCATGTTTAAGATACAGGTTCATATTTTGGCCCTGCTTTTAGAGCAGGCTGTTTGTGTGCATGTGCAACTTCAGTGTCACAGTGTGGCAACATTGAACGCTGTATTCCTCAATACTTTTACTACAATCACAAATCTTTTCTGCACATTCACAAACTTGAATTTATTATGCCGATTGCAAAGGTATCTGTATGTTTATATGGTATACAACCGCAGGCTTTATATTGAATTATTTCTTAAAATCCTTTTATAAGCTTAAAATCTTGTAAAATGCATCCAAACAGTTTTGTTAAGGGCAGCCAGGACTTATCTTTGTAGTCAGGACAACACAGTGTAATGGTAGTGCAAGATTTTCTGAATGGCAGAGAAAAAGGTGCACAGTCTTCTAATCATTTTGGTAGATGTGGAAACAAAAAATTGAATGATTGCCTGTGACTCCGAGCAGTTCAAGCACAGAGCTGAGCAAAATTACTGACACTGTGTCAAGTGTCTTTATTCCAGAAATTCACCGCTGCCACCACTCAAGATTTGGGTATAAGTGCTAACCATCTCCATAGAAATCCATGCTGTTGCTGCAGACCAGGTTGAACCAACTCTGTCCCAGCAACTTTGTGGGTTTACCAGAAATACAAAAATGTCCTGGTTCTGCAGTAGGCAATGTGGAAGGTTGTGTGAATGTGTGTGTGTTTACTTACCTTTCACCACCAGCATCTGAAGTAATTACTGTAGTGAAATGATGCAGTAGTCTTGGTTTGGCACATGACATGATTGTTATATGATTATGAAAAGACCAAACATGTATGTTTAGTTTTTCTTCCATTTTCTTTCTGTTTTTGTTTTGGTTAACATAAATGACTTAATTGCAGAGTAGAGAAGGAAAAGGGCTTCTTCGTATGGTGCCATTTCTGTGTGTGGTCACCATTTGCTCACACGCCTCTGACATCGCTTCATTTTTCCGTGCTGTGTCTTTCAGTTAGTTCATTTTCATAATAGTCTTTACCTCGTCTCCTCACCTCCCTGCCCCCTGAAAAAAGCAGTATTACCAAACATGTAACTGCATCCCAATATGAATATTACACCTGATTAACTGTACATTTCTCCGTCTCTGCTTCCCATCAGGGAGTTCCAGGGCCAGGCCAGTACCACATCAGAAGTCAGTTTGAAAAAACAGTGAAGTCCAGTGGCAACCTCCCAAAGTTTACTTGCCCCTTTCTTTCCCAGACTGAGGTACAGTGCAAACACAATTTGGCAAAGTTCACAGTAAAGCCTTCCACTGCTCTGGGTGTAGCCTTGTGGGTGCATTTTCAGGATAATCAGGTTGTACTGTATAGAGCAGGTTCTTTCTCAAGCAATGTTAGCACTGCTTCTGTCTACCAGAGTCTATTTCAATGTTTGTGTTTTTGGTTTTGTCCTCCTATTGCAATGACTCAACGTCTGACTCAAACTTCATTATTTACAAACAGGAATGTGAGTCAGATTCAGACAGTAGTTTCTCTGTGTGTAATGTTTTTATACTATATTACTATAATATTACTATATTTTACATATATAATTCATAACATGAGAAATCTTGTTGTAATTAAACAAAATTACCCATAAACATAATAATAATAAAAATATAAAATATAATAAATGAATACAAAATTCATATAAAAATGTTTTTTTCTATTTAGTTATGTGGTCCCTGATGAATGTAAGAACAACATGTGGACCATTACTTTAAGTCCCCTTCCTGTTCGAAAGTGAACCCTAAGTACTTTATGTAGCTTAGCTCTTTGTTTAAACCTGCTTCAACTGATTTTTTTGGCCACTTGAGGGCACGACAACAAGATATAGGGGGTTGTAACCGCAAGTAGATACTGTACCTACAAAAGACAGCTGCAATAGTTAGCTGCAGCTACCGTCTAGTTAACTTGACAACATCGACTATAAGATGGTGTGAATAAAGGTGGTCATGACATACCTCTCTCTTTTCACTGCATTACCACACTTGTACTTCTGTCATCTTCATGATCTCTGTAACCTGAACTCTCTTCATGTAATATATTTGGTTACAGTTTTATTAAGCATATCAGTGGGAACTTTAGCATACAGTATACTGTATGTGTGGTAGATGTGGCCCTATACAGCACTACACCATACATTTCCTCCCAAACCAAACACACCTCTGATCCCATAGCTCCTGGTCATCTTATACTCTACCATTCACTATAAAACCTAATTCAGCTTCTTTAGCTTGCACATGACTCTACATAATACTCTACAGACCAAGAAAACAATCAGATCATATTGAAAAGATTTCTCAGACACAATCTAGTTTAGACAAATATATACAATTCACAATTTCTATAAGGAGACTGAATTTTAATATGGAATATTTAAGATTAAGTTATAGATCCAAGACACTGAGCCAGGCTTTGCCAGTTTAATTGATGTGCTGGGAGTGGGGAAGATTTCTTCGGATGGGGGTGAAGATGAGTTTATTAAGAGGCTCAGAGGAGCGAAGATGAAGGATGTGAAAATGTGTAAACTCTCTGACTGATGTTTTAATTATCATTCTGACACACGCACACAATGTGACAGTGTATGCTCATACACAAACACACACACACACACACACACACACACACACACACACACACACACACACACACACACACACACACACACACACACACACACACACACACACACACACACACACACACACACACACACACACACACACACACACACACACACACACACACAAACACATCCTTTCAGACAAAATTCAGAAATACACGTGTTTGACAGATATAGACACAAGACAGACAAGTTTGCCAGTACTGCTGACATGCATGCAAATTAACACATTTGAGGGCAGACACACACACACACACACACACACACACACACACACACACACACACACACACACACACACACACACACACACACACACACACACAAACACACACACACACACACACACACACACACACACACACACACACACACACACACAAACACGCACACCTGAAATAACCTTAATAACATCTGAAATGTAAAACATTTTCCTAATTTTTTGGTGAGAACCACTGATGCAAGATTGTGGGGTTTATGTATGCGTGTGTGTGTTTGTGTGTGTGTGTCACAGTTTGCTCTGACCTAATTTCCCTGGCCACATGCTGTGTTAGTGCATGGACCCTGTGATGCCACATGTCACAAGTCATCTCCAATGCAGAACTAACAGCGTCAGCTTTCTTAGATCTTCGTTTCGCTGTGATTCCAGTTTCATCTGACTGTTACCCTATGGAGGGATTGGGGGGGGTTGAATGAAGGCGGGAGGGAGGAGAAGATAGGAACAACTGGAATCTTCCATTTCTCGACTTTCCGCCTTCCTTTGTCTTCCCTATTTCCCAATATCAAAACAGCAATCCGACACTTTGTGAAAACAGGCTTTTTCCTCGATTCCCCCTTTTCCTTTTATGTTCCCTCCCTTCCATTTTTTCACTAGTTGCAAATTTTTAAAGCTTCTTTTCTGCCTGATATTTTTTAACCTTACAAGTATCATAATTTTTCCCTAATTTACCACTCTATTTTCCCTTT
>NC_053418.1:14050000-14052500 GCF_016859285.1 Xiphias gladius | reverse complement strand
TTTAGAGTTATCTTTCTGAGTGTTCCTGTGTGTTGAATTAACCCTCAGCCCCAGTTAAAACATGGATTTAGTTTTAAAATTTTTGAGCTGCTCAACATATGCTTTAATTGTACAAAGCCGTCATAATGTGACTTCAATAAAAAATTGATTACTACTTGCTATTTTGTACTGCTCCAGGACACTTATTTTTTCATGCACACCATAATCCTTACAGATATAAGCATAAAAATAGAATGAATAAATAAATAAACTGGATGCATTATGCAATATCAAGAGCTGTTGAGGTTTGGAGATGTCTGGAACTGGAGCATTTCCCATGAAAATAGTATTTGTAATGACCAACGATTGCTGCAACTGTACTGTACTGTATCTGATACAGTATATGTTGTTTTTTTTTCTCTGAGCTAAACTAAAAGTCTGTCTGTTAATCAAAAAAACTAACAAAAAACAAACAAAAGAAATCAAACTGGTATCCTAATATAATGATACTTTGAATCAACTCGTTGCTCTTATGCAAAAAATATGAATCCAATATGAAAGACAATGAGATTATATAGATACAGCATTATGCAACATAGTTTGAGTGAATCACATAGAAAGCTAATGTAAGGTCTGTGCCTGGTGAATGCACAGGGTGCACTGTTTATCTGTTTATCTGTGTGAAAACCTAAACTCTGTAAGCTGTTTTCTCCTCTTTCTTTCCTGCTGTTTCACTGACACAGCTAGAAGCTATGGCCCCCATACTGCTTTTGTTATCTCTCTCTTCTCACTCACTCTCTCCCTCTCTGTCCAGTCCTTTCCCTTTCTTTATACCTTTTTTCCCTACCTTTTCTCTTCCTTTCTCTTTGCTCCATGCTGTTTTGTGCTTTACTTTATTTTCCACTGACTGAAATCGGAGAGAGTAGAGGCAGATAAAACCTGAGCTTGAGAAAGCAGGGGAGAGAGGTAGGGGATGATGGAGGGATGCTGATGGAGAGTACCTTTGAGAGGGCTGGAAAGGCCAACCGATATCAGGGAGTCACACTGAGGAGAAAGATGATATGAATCATGCTTCACTTTCCCGTTCACTCCAACTCCCTCTTTCTCCCTGTGTTTATCATCCTTTTTTTTACAGGAAAAAGAGAATAATCTTAAGTGCTGAAACACAGTGTTCCTTTGATCTTGGGGATCAAAATGAAAGAAAGCAAGAAAACAAGCTGAAATGTACAAACAAAAGGTAGAACATAAATTAAACCTGCTTGAAAGTGTTTGCCAAACACAAACTGTGATGCCTAGCACCAAAATACATTTCTAAGGTTGTTCTTGTCAAAGAGAATGACAGAAACAAATTTTTTTCTTGTCGTAGGATGGAAAAGCAAAGAAAACTAAATAGACTAGAGTAATGAGTTATTAGATGACAGCAAGGATAAGTTACAGAAGGTTAAATGAAAGGAGCACTATGGAGGAGAGGCAAAAACGAGGACAGGGATCTTCAATGTTTTTTGAATCATGAGACACACAATGAACACTGGGACTTTATATATCTCCAACATCTATAATGCATCACATAAGCCTTCATAATGCATTATCATGCACAGCTAATACATCAAAATGCCATAGTAAAGAATCATGAAATCTTTCAAAACTTGTCATGGAGCATAGTATGACTGGAATTTTTCATAAAGTATCACAAAAGACCTTTTTATGCCATTTTGTCATGTTTTGACAAGCATTTTGTCATGTTTTGAAGTGCACAGGTGTTACTAGTAGCCTTTACAATGGCTCCATTTTATTTCTTGTTCCCTTTCTCCTATTATTGTGCTTGCTGGCTCACCAGGAAAGCTTAATGAGACGGTTATAGAAACTAGCCATCATTAATGTTAATTGTTCCATCTGTGCTTTTCCTGCTATGACAACTCGATACGTCTGCCATGAAAAAGCTTTACTTGTAATTTTCAATCAAATAATTTCTTGAAGAACACGGCACCAAGTTGCTGCCTCGAGTCCAATCATATTAAACTCTGTCATGCAAAATGGCAAGGCTCTCAAATTTCCTCATGTTCAGGAAATACTGATTGTTTTTGTCTGTTTTTATAAAACTCTTTGGAGAAATAATGCAGAGACAGAACCAATGGAACATTAGTTAACAGTAATGTCAGTGAAGTGATAAAACTTTTCCACAGTGCAGGAAGGAACACCCCTCGCTGTAGTACAAGGCATTGTCTGTATTGCTGTTGTGCTGTGCTATGAGAATTTGAATTTAAATACACCATTACTGATCAGATATTTTATTTTTTTATTTTCAATTGTTTTTTGTTTTTTTTTTCAAATTTTTCATAAAAAGTGACACCCCTAAGAGGGTAGTATGAACATCTTCTTTTCAGTAAAATTAATGGAAAGTGTAGCTATATGTGAGCTTTGTGATAGTTCAATAAATTACTTAGATTGTACCCACATGGGGCCTCATCTGGAGGTTGGGCAAGCCCGGTGAAGGTCACAGGCAAGGATCGGGGTTGCGGGA